>NW_027256882.1:293015039-293042539 GCF_029215685.1 Pituophis catenifer annectens | reverse complement strand
AGAAAGTCCAATTGTGTTGTGGCTCCGTTACCTGAGCCTGTGTCATCGGCAGGAGAGGACTCCGAGAGTGAAGGAGAGGAGTTGGCAAGGCCTCCCTCTCCAGGACCCTCTTCTCTGGCAATGCCTCCGGTGTCCGCCGAAGGGCAAGAGATAGGGCCAGGGCCAAGCACGTCCACGCAGCCACAGGTGGACAGTGATGAGGGTAATGAGTCTTGGCCGGATCCTCGACAGCGTCGCAGAGATAAGTGCGTGCAACAGAAGAAGAGGCGTGCCAGAGATTAAGTTGAGTCACTGGACCACACCCCCACAGGGTATAAAAGGGGGTGAGGTGGCCATTCAGACTCTGTGAGGGACAAAACTAACTACTATCAAGTCACACTGCATCTTTGGAAACAACATTATCAGCCTTGGATTTATTTTACGAACTGGACAATTCTTGACTGCGTATTTTGTTTATTGAGTAAAGTTCTTGGCAAGCAGCTACTGGGTTGCTTCAAGCTTCTTATCGGAAGAATAGGTTGTCTGCCAGTTTATTTAACCCCTGACTGTCTGGGTTTTTTTTTTTGTGTGTGTGTGAGACGGGGACAGAACAAATTGCCTCTTCAAAAAATCCCCTTTGGGACATTGCTTCCTGCCTTTCCCTTAGGGCAGGGGTGTCAAACTCGCGGCCTGAGGGCCGGATGCGTCATGTGCTGGCTGCGCCCCCACCCGGTTTAGCAAAGTCCCGATACATCATGTGACGCCACCATGATGCCACGAGTTTGACACCCCCCTGCCTTAGGGGTTTTGAAGAACAGGTTGGCCCCCCTCTTGTCAGGGTTCCAATTAATACCCTAGAAGTTCCTCAAAGTTCCATTTTAATAGAGATGTCATATTGGCACATCTGGGAAAACCCGAATCTGAAAGCTTCCAATTCAATTCAAATCTTTATTGTCAGCGCACAACCTATGGGCAATGAGATTGGTTGAGCTCCCTCAGTGCATCCCCGCCCCCAGTGGTGAAATCTAAAATTTGTTACTACCGGTTCTGTGGGCATGCCTTGGTGGTGATGGGGGTAATGTGACTGGGTGGACATGGCCATTTTTTTTTTAACTTTTAAAACCATTTTTTTCCACAAGCTCTTCGGCGAAGAGGTTGTAAAAAAATGCTTTCAAAAGGCTCTGACGATCCCAGCTGAGTTGCCAAATTGGCAGAGACTTTTTTTTCTTTTAGATGCCTCTGACGATCCAAGCTGAGTTGCCTGATCGTTAGAGGCATTTAAAAGAAAAAAAAAAGGGTTTTTTTCTTTTAAAAGCCTTTGAGGATCCCAGCTGAGCCACGCGATCATCAGAGGCTTTTTTTTTTACTTTTAAAAGCATTTTTTCGGCCGAAGAGGTTGTAGAAAAAATGCTTTTAAAAGTAAAAAAAAAAAGCCTCTGATGATTGTGCGGCTCAGCTGGGCATGTGGGGGAGGCAGGGATTTTTGTTACCGGTTCTCCGAACCACCCGCTGCCATCACTACCGGATCGGGCAATCTGGTCCGAACCGGGAGCATTTCACCCCTGATTTCCTCCCCCCCCCCACAATACAACTCACAGTGAAGACAGAAAATCCCTAACCCAATAAATCATATTAACAAAACACCCAGTCCTATTGCACCAGTGTGAACATGTTACACATTGCGCCGGCCCTGCGGTCCATCATACTGCCTAGTTATGATGTTACTTCTCATTCAGGAGTCTGACAGTCCACGGATAAAGACTGTTCTTCAGCCTGTTTGTGCAGCTGGCTATGCTTCTATATCTCCTTCCTGATGGTAGGAGGGTAAAGAAGTGGTGACCAGGGTGAGAGTCATCCCTGAGGATTTTCCTCACTCTTCTAAGGCAGCAAACCCTAGCCATCTTCCAGGTTTTCCCCACCCAAAGGAAGTCCAAGTCCCTGTTGTGGCTCTGTTACCTGAGCCTGTGTCATCGGCAGGAGAGGACTCTGAGAGTGAAGGAGAGGCATTGGCAAGGCCTCCCTCTCCAGGACCCTCCTCTCTGGCAATGCCTTCGGTGTCCGCCCAAGGGCAAGAGATAGGGCCGGGGCCAAGCACGTCCACGCAGCCACAGATGGACAGTGATGAGGGAAATGAGTCTTGGCTGGATCCACGCCAGCGTCGCAGAGATAAGCGCGCGCAACAGAAGAAAAGGCGTGCCCGAGATTAGGCTGAATCACTGGACCACACCCCACAAGATATAAAAGGGAGCGTGGTGGCCAGTCAAACCTTGTGACGAACAAAGCTGAAAGCTTCCACGCCATTCTGCATTGCCAGACTTTTGCTTTAAGACTTTGCTGGAGTATCTCTGGACTTGATTAATTCTGTAATTATTGAGCTGCTTTCCTTTGATGTATTAGAAGTGGGGAGAAGTTATCTCTCCTCTTTGTAAATAATAAACTCTTGGCAGGCAGCCACTAGGTTGTTGCCAAGTTCCGTTATCATAAGGAAAAGGATTTTGCCGGCTGGTTTGGTCTTTAACTCCTGAACGTCTGTTGGTGTGTGTGCGTGGGGTTGGGGACAGAACAGTCCCTGCCCCATCACCCACATGTCCATCACATGGTCCAATCAATGCACCGTCCCAATTGGAGATGCCTCCCAGCCACGCCACTCCAGGTGCAGGGCAGGATGTCCTTGACTCTCTGAGAAGGGAATGTTATTATGACTCTATATCTCCCCTGCTCCATACAATTTCCCCTCCCAGTTTCCCACAGCACTAAATGTGGCAGCCCTGAAGATCCAAAGTAAAAGACCTTTACACCTCTTCTCTGTGACAGCCCCTCAGATATTGGAAGCTATCAAGTCATCCTGTTCTGCCCCAGCTACGGACCTCAAAGAACGCAGCACACACAAACTCTATACAAAGCTAATTTTACTCCAATAACTTAGTCTTTATCATTCAAAGGCTGTTAATGAACTGTCTTAACAGCCTACCAGAATTCTAAGATAAGGTAATCACAATCTTACTAAGGTTGGCAGAAAGCCCAGAAGCAATTTGCAGAGAATCCGGACGCGAAGGAGAGTGAACTAAAGTTGTTCCCTGCAAAATGCTTTAGTCGGCATTCCTCCTTAAATAGGTTAAGGGAGTGGCCAATTAGCCCCAAGCCTTACTCTCGAGGAAACCTCTTCCTGAGGAGCCACACCTGCCTTTTGGCAGCTCTGTGCGCCCGTGCATTGAGAAGAGGCTCCTCCTCTTCATCCTCTTCACTTAAAGGAGCTTCTGGAAGTTCAGCCCTGGCTGAATCCCCGTCTCTGGCACCACATCTTCTCCAGCCTCCTCATTGCCTGATTCGAGTGCCAGCTGCAAAGGCTGCTGGCGCAGCACCACACCAGCCTCCTCATTGTCAGAATCAGCTACAATCTGCACAGGCCGCGTACGGGCCACAACACATCCCTAATCCTTCTCGTTGTAGAGGTACCCAATTCCTGCAACCGTTCTTCGTCTGTTTTATCTTCCAGCCCTCTAATCATCTTTGTTGCTCTCCTCTGCCTGCTTTCTACAGTTCTCAATATCTTTTTCTTGTAACGTGGCGACCAAAACTGGATGCAGTAGTCCAAGTGTGGCCTCAATATTAATTTTAATAATATTCATAATAGCCCTTGAGGCTCGATAGGTGGATAAAAAGGCCAAATCCAATCTAAAAATCTGACTCATTGCATGACAGCAATTATGACGGTGATTCAGGGCACGTGAAAAGAAAGAATCGAGTGGTGAGCCATTTTTTTCTCCAACCTTGTACAACTCCACAATCTTTTTCTGTCCTCCTTACTGCATTAAAGCAAGTTAGATGCCTGTTAAATCTTATTTTCATTAAGTCCTGAAGCAGGAAGAATTCTCCGGAGGACCACAAGTCCTTCTCACAAGGAAAAGCAGAAATTCTGCCTAAGTCTCAGTTTGTCCGAGGAATATTGGCTCCTAGCTCCAATGATGGGCAACTTTAACGATGGCTGTAAGGGATCTCCCCTTCCTCAATGAGGTCTAGAATATTGCTGGGGCTGCAGTGAAGGATTTTTTTGGGGTAGGGGTGGGGGTTTAATCCGACAGACTTGCCTTCTGGATATTTGGTTTGATTCCATTCAGGGCTCACAGAAGTTGGAATTTCCAACAATTCTTATGCGTTGTGTCCCGCCGAGGCCCATTTGTGTAACTTACTCAATTTTTCATCCGTTTCCAAATTTTTTCTCACATCTCTTCTCTTGCCTGAAAGCTTTAACCCATCATTAGAGATTTAGTGGCTTGGTTCAACATCCAAAACTCTAAATCCAAGTTAACAAAACATCCTGCTCCAACGAATGTACTACAGTTATGGCTTAAAGCAGGGGTCTCCAACCTTGGCAACTTCACCACTTGTGGACTTCAACTCCCAGAATTCCTCAGCCAGCGCTGGCCTGAGGAATTCTGGGAGTCCACAAGTCCACAAGTCGTAAAGTTGCCAAGATTGGAGACCCCTGGCTTAAAGGGCTGGCCTTGTTTAGGAAAAGTGTTAAAATAATGGATACTTACAACATTCTGATGCACAAACTTTAGAAGAGAATATCTGTAGCTCAGGGTTGAACTGTGGGATCCTTGGTGCTCTCTGAGCTTGGTAGGGTTTTTTTTTTTTTTTTTTTTTTTGCAGATGTTTCATGACCCAACTAGGTAGCATCATCAGAGTGAGGAGGGAGTGGGGTTTATGGAGAGGGGAGGAGGAGGAGGAGGAGGAGGAGGAGGAGGAGGAGGAGGACTGTAGAGGCTTTGGTGCTCTCTGAGCTTGGTGGTTTTCCTGCAGATGTTTCATGACCCAACTAGATAACATCATCAGTACTAGAAGGGAGTAGGGTTTGCTCTCTGTTGTTGGGTGGTTACTATCTCAGTCAAGAACAGCCCAATCAAGGAATTACCAAGAACATTCACACCAATACTGACAGATCAAGCCACTAGTATATGAATAGAAAGCAACCCCCCCCTCCCTTCTAGTGCTGATCATGTTACCTAGTTGGGTCATGAAACGTCTGCAAGAAAACAGCCAAGTTCAGAGAGCACCAAGGACCCAAGTCCTCCTCCTCCTCCTCTCCATAAATCCCACACTCACTAGCATTGAGGATGTTACCTAGTTGGGTCAAGAAACGTCTGCAAGAAAACAACCAAGCTCAGGGAGCACCAAAGAACTCACAGTCCTCCTCCTCCTCCTCTCCGCAAACCCCACTGCCTGCTAGCACTGATGATGTTACCTAGTTGGGTCATGAAACATCTGCAAGAAAACAACCAAGCTTAGAGAGCCCCAAGGACCTACAGTTTCCTAACTTGGCTTGTCAGTCAAGGCGTTTAAGAAGATATCGGACAGCCCTTTGTCCAGAATGGACTAGGGTCTCCTGCTGGAGCAGGGGGATGGACTAGAAGACCTCCAAGGTCCCTTCCAACTCTGTTATTTTCTTAATTAATGATGGAATGGCTTGCCTTCAGAAGTCATGGCTGCTCCATCACTGAAGGCTTTTAGCAAGAGATTGGACAACCATTTGTTTTAACAAGAGACTGGACAACCAGAATGGTATAGGATCTCCTGCTGGAGCAAGGGGTTGGACTAGAAGACCTCCAAGGTCCCTTCCAATTGTGTGATAATTCTGTTATTCATCAGGCAATCTACGCTGAGTGAGACAGGAGCTGTCTCAACGATGCTCGAAACTTCTGAAAAAGCGAAGCCATCCAAATCCTCATCCTGTGACCTCTGCTAGCGAGCTCCCTCTGAGCATCCTTGGTCCTTTTTCGATTTCAGAAATGGGTTTTAAAAAATCCCTTGTACAAGGAAGGCGTACAACTGCCTTTTGTGTTGATGCCGAAGCCCACCGTCCCTCTCTAAGGCCCGCCGTGAGACAGTGGGGGGGAGAGAACTGTGAGCAGCAGCCAATCTCCCGTATTATATGCGGAGAACATCGCTTTCCAGATCCTCCAGCTTGAGAAGGTGAAGGATTAACATGCCCGGGAAGTGAATTTCCAAGGAGTTTCACAATGAGAACCACGTCTCCTGGATTAAAAAAAAACATTGTTCTGGGAGGAAGTGGTTGTTCGCGGAAGACAAGCTCTCCCTGCCTCCTCGGTTTGACCTGTCACTCTTTCCCTCTCCAATAAATCCGTAAAGCTCTTGAACGATGCGGCCAGGAAACAAAAGGAAGGAAGGAAGGAAGGAGGAATGAATGCGCCGATCTTCAGGGAGACCCAGCGCGAGGCAGAAGTTGTTAGCACCGCCAAGCTCAAGAGGGAGAAAATTCTGATTTCTAATCTCTCTTTATCAAGGACTTTGATTCATACAGGGACGTGGTCTCACTGCCATCTCTCTCTCTCTCTCCTCTCTCTTTCTTGTTTTCTCAATTTCTCTCTTTCTCTCTCATTCTCTCTCTCTCTCTCCCTCCCTTCCTCTTCTTTCTCTTTCCTTCTCTCTCCCGTTCTTTCTCTTGCTTTCTCTCTCTCTCTCTCTTTCTTTCTCTCTCTCTTTCTTTTTCTCTTCCTTTCTTTTTCTCTCTTTCTCATTCTCTCATTCGTCTCTCATTCTCTCTCTGCCTCTCTCTCTTTTTCCTTCTCTCAATTTCTATATATCATTCTCAGTCTCTCAGTCTCTTTTTCTGTTGCTTTTTCTGTTTCTCTCTCCCCTTCTCTATTTCTCTCTTTCTTGTTCTCTTTCTTTCCCCATTTCTTATTCTCTCTCTCATTCTCTCATTTCTCTCTTCCTTGTTCTCTCTCTCTGCCTCTTTCTCTCCTTCTCTCAATTTCTATATATCATTCTCAGTCTGTCAGTCTCTTTTTCTGTTTTTTGTTTCTCTCTCCCTTCTCTTTCTCTCCCTTTTTTGTTCTCTTCCTTTCTTTCTTTCTCTTTTCTTATTTTCTCTCTCATTCTCTCATTTCTTTCTTCCTTGTTCTCTCTGCCTCTTTCTCTCCTCTCTCTTTCTCCTTCTCTCACTCTATATCTATATCTCACTCTCATTCTGTCATTCTCCTTTTCTGTTTCTGTTTCTGTCTTTTTTCCTCCCCTTCTTTCTCTTCCTTCCTTTCTCTCTCCTTTTCTCTTTCTCTTTCTTTCTTGTTCTTTCCCTTCGTTGTTCTCTCTTTTGTGTTTTCTCTCTTTCTTGTTCTTTCTCTCCTATTCTCTCTCTCTTTTTTTCCTTTTCCCTTTTATCCCTTTCTCTCTCAGTCTTTCCTTCTCATTCTTTCTCTTTCTCTTTCTTCCTTGTCCTCTATCCTCCCTCCCTCCCCGCTCTCTCTCCCTCTTCTCTGTTGTACACAACCCAATCATTGATCTTTCCCCCAAACAGTGCTCTTAATTACACTTCATTGACAAATGAATATTTCTAAGGCATACATTTCCTAGCAATTATCGCCAGTCCAGTCCTTAATTACGGTAGATCTCGAGATCCAGTTAATTAATCCTGGGCCGAGACCTCATTTGATCATGGGGATCTCAAACTCTGAACGATTTGCAAATGTGCTGCAAATCCAAGCCATCTGCTGCATCCCAGAAAGATGGAAAGGAAGGGGAGGATAATATTGATAATAATAAAATGCAATTTTTTTGAGATGGCGCGACGCAGAATACGTATGCAGGGGAAGGAAACAGCCCACCTTGTGGGGTGCACAACTTGGTGGCAAGCAGAGGTGGGTTCTAAATTTTTTTACTACCGGTTCTGTGGGCGTGGCTCATTTTGTGGGCATGGCTTGATGGTCATGTGACTGGGTAGGCGTGGCCAACTCAATGTCACTCATGTCAAGGGGTGCCTCGCCTGGACCCTCCCCTCCCAGCCATTCCTTGTCACACCCAGCCTCAACATACCTATAGTTCTGTAAAAATGTTGTTCACCTTTTTTCAGCTTTATTATCTACATACTATAGATGCACTTTCATGGACCACGGAAAGGAGGAAATGGCTCACATGCTTTGCCCAAGAGTGGGATAGGCAACAGGCTTTTAAGGGGCAGCCAGAAAGAAAGGGGGGGGGCGCAATGTATTTTCCAAAGCATCAGAAGGCAAAACAAGAAGCAATGGATGGAAACTGAACAAAGAGAGAAGCAACCTAAAACTAAGGAGAAACTTCCTGACAGTGCGAACCAATATAGGCGCAGAAATATTTCAGTCATAATTTCACATATAAAATAGCCATTCGTGTAATACAACCTGCCTATTGTTCAAAACAGTTGCTAGTATGATGGCTGATGTTTGACAGCAAGCCTACAAGGCAAAGATCACAAGAGTGCTTCTTTCTCTGTATGTCTACAAAACATCACATACCAGGAATAGCATATTAAGATGGACTTGGCAAGGAACAATAGGCCAGCTGGAGATCCGAAATGAGCCATTTGCAAGAAGGTAGGATCAGAGGGTCAGGGAGAGGAGTACAGTGTTTCCTTGGAGGTAAAAGACACTCTATTTCACTGTTTTTCTCCTGAGGCACACCTGGAGACAGGTATCAAATGGAGCCTACAGTGGGGTCCTTGGTGGTCTCTGAGCTTGGCTGTTTTCTCGCAGACCAAAATAAGTAACACCATCAATGCAAGGAGGGAATGGGGTTTCTTCTCTGTTTATACTGTAAGTGGCTTGCTTTTTGTTAGTGGGGGTTTTTTCCTGTTGTTTACAAGGGCAAACTACTTCTATATAAACAGGAAGTAAGAAAACACTTCCTTCTGAAGATGTTACCCAGATGGGTCATGAAACATCTGTAAGAAAACAACCAAGCTCAGAGAGCACCAAGGACCCCACAGTTCTCCTCCTCCTCCTCCTCCTCCTCCTCCTCCTCCTCCTCCTCCTCCTCCTCCTCCTCCTCCTCCTCCTCCTCCTCCTCCTCCTCCTGTTCTCTCCCATTCACCTTCTCCTCCACTCCACAAACCCCATCCCCTTCTAACACTGATTATATTAACTAGTTGGGTCATAAAACATCTCCAAGAAAACAACCAAGCTCACAGAGTACCATGGATACCTCAATCGTCATTGTCGTCGTTGTCATCCTCCTCGTCCTCCTTCTCCTCCTCCTCCTCCTCCAGTCCTCTCCTATTAGTTCTCTCCCATTCACGTTTTTCTCCACTCCACAAACCCCATCCGCTTCTAACACTGATTATATTAACTAGTTGGGTCATAAAACATCTCCAAGAAAACAACCAAGCTCACAGAGTACCATGGATACCTCAATCATCATTGTCCTCCTCCTCCTCCTCCTCCTCCTCCTCCTCCTCCTCCTCCTCCTCCTCCTCCTCCTCCTCCTCCTCCTCCTCCTCCTCTTCCAGTCCTCTCCTATTAGTTCTCTCCCATTCACCTTCTTCTCCACTCCACAAACCCCATCCGCTTCTAACACTGATTATATTATCAAGTTGGGTCATAAAATATCTCCAAGAAAACAACCAAGCTCAGCGAGTACCATGGATACCTCAATCATCATTGTCCTCCTCCTCCTCCTCCTCCTCCTCCTTCTCCTCCACCTTCTTCTCCACTCCACAAACCACATCCCCTTTTAACATTGATGATGTTACCTAGTTGGGTCATGAAATATCTGCAAGCAAACCATCAAGCTCAGAGAGCACCAGGGACTCCACAGTCTTCCTCCTCTTCCTCCATTCCACCCCTCCTCCCTTCTACCACTGATGATGTTACCTGGTTGGGTAATGAAATGCCTTCAAGGTAACAACCAAGCTCAGAGAGCATCAAAAAAAACCCCACTGTCGAAACCTCCACTTCATACAGTGTATGCTCTTTTATCACTACGTTCATGAGCTCTTCAAACCCACGAAAAAGCAGAAGGTAGGGAGAAAATTACATCTGTTGAATTGGGGATCATGCAGGTGAACATCTGGATTTTGGTTTCTCTGTCTGTATAACTCCAGTACAACCAGCAAAAAAACCCTGACATCAAATCCAACAGATTACGTCTCTTGAATTGCAACGAAGGGGCCGCTTTCACAGAATAATAGAGTTGAAAGGGACCTTGGAGGTCTTCTAGAAGACCCTATACCATTCCAGACAAGTGGCTGTCCAATGTCTTCTTAAAAACCATCGGTGATGGAGCATCCACAACTTCTGGAGGCAAGTTATTCCACTGATTAATTGTTCTCACTGTCAGGAAATTTCTCCTTAGTTCTAGGTTGCTTCTCTCCTTGATTAGTTTCCACCTATTGCTTCTTGTCCTGCCCTCAGGTGCTTTGGAGAATAGGTCGACCCAGGTCTTCTCTATGACAGCCCCTCAAATATTGGAAGACTACTATAATGTCACCGTCATTCTTCTATCATTCATATTTAAATGGACAACCATTTAAATATGAGCCAGCCGTGTGCAGCAGCTGCCAAAAAAGCCGACACAGTTCTAGGCTGCATAAACAGAGGGATAGAATCAAGATCACATGAAGTGTTAATACCACTTTATAAGGCCTTGGTAAGGCCACACTTGGAATCCTGCATCCAGTTTTGGTTGCCACGATGTAAAAAAGATGTTGAGACTCTGGAAAGAGTGCAGAGAAGAGCAACCAAGAGGATTAGGGGACTGGAGGCTAAAACATATGAAGAACGGTTGCTGGAACTGAGTATGTCTAGTTTGATGAAGAGAAGGACTAGGGGAGACATGATAGCAGTCTTCCAATATCTCAGAAGTTGCCACAAAGAAGAAGGAGTCAAACTATCCTTCAAAGCCCCTGAGGGCAGGACAAGAAGCAATGGGTGGAAACTAATCAAGGAGAGAAGCAACTTAGAACTAAGGAGAAATTTCCTGACAGTTAGAACAATTCATCAGTGGAACAACTTGCCTCCAGAAGTTGTAAATGCTCCAACACTGGAAGTTTTTTAAGAAGATGTTGGATGACCATTTGTCTGAAGTGATGTAGGGTTTCCTGTCTAAGCAGGGGGTTGGATTAGAAGACCTCCAAGGTCCCTTCCAACTCTGTTATTGTATTGTATTGTATTGTATTGTATTGTATTGTATTGTATTGTATTGTATTGTATTGTATTGTATTGTATTCTATTCTATTCTATTCTATTCTATTCTATTCTATTCTATTCTATTCTATTCTATTCTATTCTGGCTTAGGTCATGGCTTAGGTCCGGGGTACTTGCAGGACCATCTCCTACCCGCCTCCCACCGTCCTGTCCACTCACACAGGGCTGCCCTCCTCAGGGTACCATCGACCAGACAATGTCGGCTGGCGACGTCCAGGGGCAGAGCGTTCTCTGTGGGCGCTCCTGCCCTCTGGAATGAGTTACCCACTGAGCTCTGGATGGCGCCTGATCTCTGCTCCTTCCGTTGAGGCCTAAAGACTTGGCTATTTCTACAAATGGGCTGATTCTGATTCTTGGGTTTTTATTATTTATTTGTCTTTGTTTTAAATTGGTTTTAATTAGGATTTTCTTTTATTATTGTATGTTTTTTTAATTTGTGTTCACCGCCCTGAGTCCTTTGGGAGAAGGGCAGCATATAAATATTTGTAAATAAATAAATATTCTATTCTATTCTATTCTATTCTATTCTATTCTATTCTATTCTATTCTATTCTATTCTATTCTATTCTATTCTATTCTATTCTATTCTATTCCATTCCATTCCATTCCATTCCATTCCATTCCATTCCATTCTATTCTATTCTATTCTCATCAAACTAGGCATACCCAATTCCTATAACCTGTCTTCATATGTTGTAATCTCCAGTCACCCAGTCATCTTAGTTGCTCTTCTCTGCACTCTTTCCAGAGTCTCAACCTCTTTTTTAAATATCTCGATGAGCAAAACTGGATGCAGTATTCCAAGCGTGGCCTTACCAAGGCCTTATAAAGCTGTATTAATACTTCATGTGATCTTGATTATTATCCCTCTGTTGAGGCAGCCTAGAATTGCGTTGCTTTGAGTTGACTTTGTAATTGACCAACGAGGACATTTATCCACCCCAAATGGCTCCCATGTTGGCTAACATAACCTACTTTTCTGCCGTCGGTAATCTATTCTTCCTCTTTTGTCAATGGAGCTTGACACGCTTGAATCGGCTACGGGAGAGGGAGGATTAAAAATGGAGGGGAAAATTGAGCTGCATTCTGCTCACTTTGTAATCCCTAATGAGAGACCTCGGTTGGGGGGGGGGAAACTAATTTCCCAGCCTGTCTTGAAGTGTGAAATAAAGTTCCTCTTGAAAATGAGAGTTTGACAGGCCAGTGGCAAAATTTGATATTCACAGCAAAATAAAATATCCATCCATTGATATTTCATTAACAGCCAGGCAAACAAATCTGTCGCTCTCTCCATTTCTAGCAGAGCTGGCTGGAGCTCGGTTCAATCCTGGAGTTGCAGACAAAGACTAGGGTTTGCATCCCGAAAAAAGACGCACAAAGAGGCTGGAGGTCCATCTTGGTCCTTTTAAGACAGTGTCTTCTCAACCTTGACAAGTGGAAGATGAGTAAACGTCACCTGCCAGAATTGCCACGGCTGGCTAGAAAATTCTGGGAATTGGATCTTCATTCTGGGAGTTGACACCTTTCTGCTATTTCTCAAGTTCCACAGACTTTGGTTCTAACAGAAGAACCAAAGTCTACAGAACTTGAGAAATATTCGTAGCTCAGGTTTGAACTGTGGGGTCCTTGGTGCTCTCTGAGCTTGGTCTTTTTCTTGTAGATGTTTCATTACCCAGCTAGGTAATATCATCAGTACTAGAGTGCTAGAATGGAGTGGGGTTTATAGACAGCAGGAGGAAGAGGAGGAGGAGGAGGAGGAGGAGGAGGAGGAGGAGGAGGAGGAGGAGGAGGAGGAGGAGGTGGAAGAGCATTGTAGGGTCCTTGTTGCTCTCTGAGTTTGATGGTTTTCTTGCAGATGTTTCATGACCCAACTAGGTAACATCATCAGTGTTAGAAGGGAGGAGGGTTTCCATGGAGGAGGGGGGAGGGGGGAGGAGGAGGAGGGGAAGGAGGCAATTGTGGGGTCCTTGGTCCTCTCTGAACTTGGTGGTTTTCTTGCAGATGTTTCATGACCCAACTAGGTAGCATGGTCAAGCTAGAAGCTCTCTGAGTTTGGCTGTTTTCTTGCAAATGTTTAATCACCAAACAAGATAACACCCTCAATGTTAGAAGGGAGGAGTATTTATTCATTCATTCATTCATTCATTCATTCATTCATTCATTCATTCATTCATTCAACTTGTATGCTGCCTTTCTCTGAAGACTCAAGGCGGCTTACAATGCATTTAAAACCATATATAAAACATTAAAAGTTAAACCATTAAAAACAATTAAAACCCATTCACACCATTCATGGCCGGATCTCGCCAAATCGCAAGAGCGAGATCAACGGCCCCAGGCCTGCCGGAAGAGCCAGATTCTTCACCACTTTCCGGAAGGCCAATAGGGTGGGGATGGTCTGGACCTCAGGAGGTAGCTGGTTCCAGAGAGCTGGGGCAGCCACAGAGAAGGCCCTCCCCCGTGGGCCCACCAGCCAGCATTGTTTAGCTGACGGGACCTGGAGGAAACCGACTCTGTGGGATCTTACTGGTTGCTGGGAGCTATGCGGTAGAAGGCGGTCTCGAAGATACCCTGGTCCTGAGCCATGTAGGGCTTTAAAGGTAATAACCAACACCTTGAATTGTGACCAGAGACGAATAGGGAGCCAGTGCAGCTCGCACTGTGTTTGCAGTGTTTGCAGGGAGGAGGAGGAGGAGGAGAGGAGGAAGACTATGGGTTCCTTGGTGATCTCTGAGCTTGGTGGTTTTCTTGCAGATGTTTCATGACCCAACTAGGTAGCATGGTCAAGCTAGAAGCTCTCTGAGCTTGGCTGTTTTCTTACAAATCACCAAACAAGGTAACACCCTCAATGTTAGAAGGGAGGAGTGTTAGGAGGAGGAGGAGGAGGAGGAGGAGGACTGTGGGTTTCTTGGTGCTCTCGGAGGTTGATGGTTTTCTTACATTTCATTACCAAGTTGGGCAACATCTTCAGTGTTAGAAGGAAGTGGGGGTTTTCTTCCTCTTTATATATAAATAGCTTGCCCTTATAAACAACCAAAAACCCCAACACTCTCACTAACACCGAGCAAGACAGTTGTATATAAACAGAGAACAAACTAATCAAAGAGAAAAGCAACGTAGAACCATGGAGGAATTTCCTAACAGTGAGGACAATTAACTCGTGGAAGAGCTGGCCTCCAGAAGTTGTGGGTGGCTCCATCACAGGAGGTTTTGAAGAAGAGATCAGACAATCATTTGTCTGGTATGGTAGAGGGTTTCCTGCTTGGGCAGGAGGTTGGACTAGAAGACCTCCAAGGTCCCTTCCAAGTTTGTTATGCTGTTAGTCTGAATGAAGGCAATACAAGAGCTAAACCAGCTAATACAGGAGTTGGGTTAAAGGCTTTTATCATGCAGTCCAAGAAAGGCTGAAAATTGACAGCAGGTGTGGAGATGTAAGCCAGGTGAGTGAGCATCTCTCCCATTTCACTTGTTCTGTGTGGTGTAAGTGTGTATTTTCCAAATTGATGGAAGGCAGAGATAACACACTCTCTCCATCCAGCAGTTCCCCTGCCTGATGCGCTGCAGATGGGTTGGGAACCACACAAGGCCCCTTCAGGACTCCCCGTGTTTGACAAACTGTAACCAGGTGTATGCCTACAATGAAACAGCTGTCCCCAACCTGCTGTGGTCCAGATGTGATGGGACAACAATTCTCCAAAAGCTAGGAGTGCTGGGAGTTTGCAGATCAGCACACCTGGGTAGGGTTCATCTGGGGGGGGAAGAACAGTTCCACCCAGGGCCGGCGGAATTAATTTTGCAAACCGTAATGAGCAGAGCGCCAGATGTTCGGGCCCTTTCCAAGCTTCTGAAAAGGCCTGCCAGATGCTTAACTTATTTATTTTTTTAACCTTTTTTTAGTCATGCTAAATCCTGCAAAATATTATCCCCTTGTTTGAAGAAATCAGATCTTGGTGGGAATGCCTGTTATCTTCTCCTTAATACCTTTCTGTTGGAAACTGATCTAATTAATAATCAGGATCGCACGAAGTGGAGGCTAAAACATACCATGAATGGCTGCAGGAACTGGACTAGTCTAGTGAAGAGAAGGACCAGGGGGGACCTGATAGCAGTCTTCCAATATTTGAGGGGCTGCCACAAAAAGGAAGGGGTCAAGCTATTTTCCAAGGCCAGACAAGGGATAATGGATGGAAACTGAACAAGGAGAGATTCAACCTGGAAATAAGGAGAAAATTTCTGACAGTGAGAACAATCAACCGATGGAACAGAAGTTGCCTTCGGAAGTTGTGGGAGCTTCATCACTGGAGTCTTTCAAGAAGAGACTGGACTGCCATCGGTCAGAAATGGTGTAGGGTCTCCTTGGGTGGGGGTTGGACTAGATGACCTACAAGGTCCCTTCGAACTCTTTTCATCTGCATCTATATCACTTTATAATGCCTTGGTAAGACTATGCTTGGAATATTGCACCCAGTTTTGGTCGCCACAATATTTTTTTTTTTAAAAAAGAGACTCTGAAAAGAGTGGTAGCTTTTAAAAAGAGATTGGACAACCACTTGTCTGAAATTTATTTATTTATTTTATTTATTGTTTAAATTTGTATACCGCCCTTCTCCCGAAGGACTCAGGGCGGTGAACAGCCAAAATTAAAATACATACAATATAAAATTTAAAATAATTTAAAACAGAATTAAATTGAATTGGCTTCCCAAAAATTAAAACCCATTACCCTTAAAATAACCCATTGGTAGAAGGTTTCATGCTTGAGCGGGGGGTTGGACTAGAAGACCTCCAAGGTCCCTTCCATCTCTTTTATTCTGTCATTCTGTTAATTAAACAATGGAAGAGCTTGCCTCCAGAAGTTGTGGGTGCTTCACCAATGGAAGACTTCAAGAAGTGATTGGACATTTGTCTGAAATGGTATAGGGTCTCCTGCCTGAGCAGGGGGTTGGACTAGAAGACCTCCAAGGTCCCTTCCAGCTCTATTATTTTGTTATTCGGTCTGGGCCATTAAAAGAACACGAGCGTCTCCTTTTATCTCTGTTGAAGCTGTGAGATCTGCAGCTGGTGATCTGCCACTTATCCCATTTGGAGGAAAATAGATTTTGCAATGGCAGAGGAAGACATGGGAGAATACCAGGGAGGAGGAAGCCGGGAGAGGCGTGAAATAAGAAAAGAGAGAGAGAGAGAGAGAGAGAGAGAGAGAGAGAGAGAGAGAGAGAGAGAGAGAGAGAGAGAGAGAGAGAACGAAATGCCTCCAATGTCCCCGTGGGCCTCTTAGCTGTCCTACAGATGCCTGCACGATTCCTGGGATGTGACTAGAGAGAGCAAGTAGTTCCAATGAGGTCTCTGTGCCCCCAAAGGCCACCTCTGAAGCTGGGGATGATTCATTCGCCTTGTCAAGAGCTTGGCCTGCCGAGTTTTCTATTCTGGGGCCTGGGAACATCTGATTTATTAGTTCATTTATGGAACAATAAGGAGAAGGGGAGAGGAAGAAGAGAGGAAGTTGAGCTGAGGATTAGCAAATACCACACAAATACACCCCCGCGCACCCACGCACAGAGGACAGGAGTTAAAAATAATGTCTTGGATGATACAGGATAATTAGTCTTTTGGACAACAGGAATGGAAGGAAGAGCTGATGAGTGGAGGGTCAAAAAAATAGGAAGGAAGGGAGGGAGGGAGGGTGGAAGGAAGGAAGGAGGAAGGGGAGAGAGAAGGAGAAAGGGAAAGGGAAAGAGAAAAGGAAAACGAGAGAGAAGGAGAAAAGGAAAGGGAAAGAAAAAGTGAAAGGAAAAAGGTTATGGAACAAAAAGCAGAGGAAGGAAGGAAAGAAGGAAGGAAGGGGAAAAGGAAAGCAGAAAAGGATGAAAGGAAAACGAGAGGAAGAAGGAGAAAAGGAAAGGGAAAGAAAAAGTGAAAGGAAAAAGGTTATGGAACAGAAAGCAGAGGAAGGAAGGAAGGAAGGAAGGAAGGAAGGAAGGAAGGAAGGAAGGAAGGAAGGAAGGAAGGAAGGAAGGAAGGACCTTTCTCTAAATAGTTTGTTTATGGAACTTAGTGCTATGAAATGTTGTTGGGTTCTTTGAAGCATTTGACGTAATGCTGGATTTGGGGAAGTTTAAAGCAGACATCTCTAACTAAATACATTTGACATGTCCTCCAACTCTCATCCTTCCTGGAAAGACAGGCTGGCTAGGACATTCTTCTGTCATCTGTACCGTCCTGCGTTGGGTGGTACCTCAATGCTGCTTATCCCCAGGGGGTTCTTTGTTCCAGATAGGTGTGGAAATGGGAGAAAATGGAAAAGAATCTCTCGGTTTACTCTGGGTCCCATAATACGTGGGTTTTGATCTCCCTGACCTTCTTCCAGACTTCTGAGACGCTAAAAAATACATCTATTTGACTGTAATTTAAAAGGAAAATAATTGTTTTATTTGAAATGCCTGAATGTTCTCCATCTCTCCTCCTTTGGTTAAGAGAGAGAAGATTTCAAGGCAAGAAAGCTGCCTAAATTTGAAATTGTTGCTCAAATAAAGACAGTTTTACACTAACCTCACTTAGGCACTGACTAGGTTTCTACTCTACCAGGTTAAGCATCACAGAGCAGGCCTCCCTGCAGCCTCCGGGGAGCAAAAATGGGCTGTGGGAGGGGGGGGAATGGCGCACACCCCCGTGCCCTGTTTTGGGCCTAGTAGGCCTCCCTGCAGCCTCCTGGGAGCAAAAACGGGCCATGTGGGGACTCCTGTAAGTGGCAGGGAGGGGAGGAGTGGGACCAGCCAGCAATTTAACTACCGGTTCGCCCGAACCGGCCCAAACCGACTGAATCTCACCGCTGCACAGGGGTGTGATCTGTGGTGAAATCTGAACCGGTTTACTACCGGTTCGCTGGCTGCACATGTGCAGTGTGCACCACGCACCAAATGTGAGGTGTACACACGCAGTGCACACCAAAAGGAGGCATGCGGTAAGTAGAATTCCAATTCTGTTATTCTATTTCTATTTCTAAAACCGTCCCACTGATTGATTATTCTGTCAGGAAATTTCTCCTTAATTCCAGATTTGCTTCTCTCCTTGCTTAGTTTCCATCCGTTGCGTCTTCTCTTGCCTTCAGATGTTGACCAGATATCTTGAGAAATCATAAAAGGCATGTACACGCAGATGGCCCCATTATCTCTGCAAACCTTCAAGGCCATGGAAAGTCACCAGAGAATCAATCAATCAGACAATCAAGAAACGACTCAGAAGTAACTCGGTGTGCTGTTCTTGCTTCTTGGGGCCTGACAGTCAACTTGTTGTGACCCAGGCTCACTTAGTCATTACAAGACACAATTGGTCCTGAACAAAATTGTTTTATTATAACAGCTGAGAATTACTTCATTCCCATCTTAGTCCAAATTAATTCCAAAACAAGTTCTTCAGGCTTATCACACACCTTGTATCTTCTTAGGCACCCTGCCAAAGGCCTTTCTTGGCAAAGACCCACAAAGTTCAGAAACAAGAGATGCCAACTGGAAAACAGATTTAGCAACGTTGCTTTCCTACAAAGAGCCCAAGACCCTTTGCTGCTCTTTTAAGCCTTATGGGAGGGGGGCAATCATCTCATGGCCTTACTCCTGAGTTGTCCTTTTTGCTTTAGCTGCTCTTGCCTTCTGGAGGCTCCGGAGTCCACGCATCGCTCCCAGATGGCCCTGCCCCCCTCTCTGCCTCCGACGCAGAGCCCTCGTCCGAGCCTTCCCCAGACTCCAGGACTGGCCCATGTTCCTCCCCAGCCTCCTCACTTTCCGACTCCGTTGCCAGCTCCGCGGGCTCCTGGTGGACCACAACACAACCCCTGTTGTCTGTACCCAAATGACCAAGCCATAATTCAATACTCACCGGCATTGTCTGGCTTCCGTGTAAAGCGTTTATGGCCGCCTGGGCTTCTGCGTGCGAGGAATATTTCACAAAAGCACAGCCTGGAAAGACAAGAGGAAGGAACACATTCTAAGAATCAGGATCAAGTCGAACGGGAAGAGCACAGATTTTTCCATTTCCTCCTCAAACATTTGACATGACTTTGTTTCTCCGTCTTTTGCTTTAGAGCAATATTGGCTAACTTGTCTCGGGGGTGGGGGTGGGATTAACAAACCAGACAGTTTCAGATTTTTTTTCCCTTTCTCATTTTCACCTTCTTAGGTTCAGACAGTTCCCTTTTAACGAAGAATATTTGTAGCTCAAGGTTGAAATGACGGGTGCTACCTGAGTTGGTTTGTTTTCCTGCAGATGTTTCGTTGCCCAAACTAGGAACCCAAACTAAAATCACCACCACCCAATGGTGGGATGCTGTTGGTTTAACAACCGGTTCGGTGATCGCGCGCTTTGTATGTGCGCACCTAACACGCATCGTGCACGCATGCACAGTTTTACAAATACTAACCTTCTGTGTTACCACTTGGGAGTAACACAACTGAGCAGTGGTGGGATTCAGCCGGTTCGTACCACTTCGGGAGAACCGGTTGTTAACTTTCTGAGCAGTTTGGCAAACTGGTTGTTGGAAGAAATCATTAGGGCACAGAACCGGTTGTTCAATTACTGGAATCCCACCACTGCAACTGAGGCATGGCAATCCGCTTTGCAGCACCAATCAGCTGAGAAGATAAAGGTAAGTAAAGTGCAGGGGCGGGGGGAGGGCGGGCCGACCTGATTGTTGGAGTGAACCGTTTTGCTCCCAGCTGATTGTCGGAGCTACTGGTTTGCTTGAACCGGCCCGAACCGGTAGAATCCCACCCCTGCCACCACCCCACCAACAATCACAGGGCAAGCCACTGGAATATAAACTGAGAACAAGCCCCACTTCTTACTAGCGCTGGCGATGTTAGCTATTTGGCTAGTGAAACATCTGTTGTTAATATATACTGGACAGCCTGTGACCTACTGGGTCAACCTTTCAGAGGTATTTTCTTACCTAAACAGAGAAACAACTCAATGTTTTGTTTGGTATTTTTTGCCAGGGTTGGGCTAAACAAAACGAACAAGCAAAAACGATAGGAGTGGGAATGACTTCCAATTTCCTGCTGGCTTCCCCATTGACATTTCTTTCTTTCTTTCTTTCTTTCTTTCTTTCTTTCTTTCTTTTCTTTTCTTTCTTTCTTTCTTTCTTTCTTTCTTTCTTTCTTTCTTTCTCTTTCTTTCTTTCTTTCTTTCTTTCTTTCTTTCTTTCTTTCTTTCTTTCTTTCTTTCTTTCTTTTTCCCTCCTTCCCTCCCTTCTTCATTCCTTCCTTTTTCCCTCCCTCCTTTCGTTTTCTTTCTTTCTTTCTTTCTTTCTTTTCTTTCTTTCTTTCTTTCTTTCTTTCTTTCTTTCTTCTTTCTTTCCTTCCTTCCTTTTTCCCTCTCCCTCCCTCCCTCCTCTCTTTCTCTCTCCCTCCCTTCCTTTTTCCCTTCTTCCCTCTCCTTCTTCCTTCCTTCCTTTTTCCCTTCCTCCTTTTGTTCTTCTTTCTTTCTTTCTTTCTTTCTTTCTTTCTTTCTTTCTTTCTTTCTTTCTTTCTTTCTTTCTTTCTTTCTTCCTTCCTTCCTTCCTTCCTTCCTTCCTTTCCTTCCTTCCATCCATCCATCCATCCATCCATCCATCCATCCATCTATCTATCTATCTATCTATCTATCTATCTATCTATCTATCTATCGCCCTATACCCACAAACACGAGTTTTTGTAATATGTGTATATATATATAAATATTTGTTTTCTCAGGTTTTCGCGGGTGTCTGTATGTAGGTCTTTGGTTATTCGGGTCTTCTCCCACGTAAAATTGGAAGTGTCTTGGCGACGTTTCGACAAAGTCTCATTCGTCATCTTCAGGCTGGTGTTCTCGGCTTCTGGCTTCCAGGAGCAATTCTGGAAGCCAGAAGCCGAGAACACCAGCCTGAAGATGACGAATGAGACTTCGTCGAAACGTCGCCAAGACACTTCCAATTTTACGTGGGAGAAGACCCGAATAACCAAAGACCTACATATATAAATATATATATACATACATATATATACACACACAAACACACACATATGTATGTATGTACATATGTATGTATATATGTCTGTCTGTCTGTCTCTGTGTGTAAAATTATCACAGAAATGTGTGTGCCTTTTACAGGTTCACTTTTACTAATATATGCATTTATTTTTGCATCACATTTTTATTGAATGCAGAGAATGTTTCAAAAACAGTGTTGGTTGATATAATGTTGGTTAGGGAATTCCTCCCCGGTGAGATATGAATATGTGCAACCCTTTCCAATTTGCATCTAAGCACTGTGAAAAAGGGGTCAAAATTCTACGGTGCCTTCCTTGATTCGGAAGGGCAGAAGGGAGATCACGAGGAACCAGAGTACATTGAATAGAATAACAGAGTGGAAGGGACCTTGGAGGTCTTCTAGTCCGACCCTCTGCTTAGGCAGGAAACCCTACACCACTTCAGACAAGTGGTTGTCCAATCGCTTTTTAAAAACTTCCAGTGTTGGAAGTTTGCAACATCTGGAGGTAAGTTGTTTCACTGGTTAATTGTTCTCACTGTCAGGAAATTTCTCCTTAGTTCTAGGTTGCTTCTCTTCTTGGTTAATTTCCATCCATTGCTTCTTGTCCTGCCCTTAGGTGCTTTGGAGAATAGCTTCACTCCCTCTTCAAATTTCTAGGTTCTACCATATCGCAAGATCTAAAATGGACAGCTAACATCAAAAACGTCATCAAAAAAGCACAACAAAGAATGTTCTTTCTGCGCCAACTCAGAAAGCTCAAACTGCCCAAGGAGCTGCTGATCTAGTTCTACAGGGGAATTATTGAGTCTGTCATCTGCACCTCCATAACTGTCTGGTTTGGCTCTGCAACCCAACAAGACAGACACAGACTTCAGAGGATAATCAGAACTGCAGAAAAAACAATGGCCACCAACCTGCCTTCATGGAGGACCTGTATACTGCACGAGTCAAAAAGAGGGCTGGGAAAATATCTACAGACCCCTCACATCCTGGACATAAACTGTTTCAACTCCTACCCTCAAAATGACGCTATAGAGCACTGCACACCAGAACAACTAGACACAAGGACAGTTTTTTCCTGAATGCCATCACTCTGCTAAACAAATAATTCCCTCAACACTGTCAAACTAGTTACTAAGTCTGCATTACTATTAATCTTCTCATCGTTCCTATCACCCATCTCCTCCCAATCTCCTCCCATCTCCTCCTTAAGATTTATATTGACTGTTTCCTAATATGATTTGATTGCTTATTTGTACCTGATGACTATCATTAAGTGTTGCACCTTATGATTCTGGACGAATGTATCTTTTCTTTTATGTACACCGAGAGCGTATGCACCAAAGACAAATTCCTTGTGTGTCCAATCACACTTGGCCAATAAGAATTCTATTCTATTCTATTCTATTCTATCTATTCTATTCTATTCTATTCTATTCTATTCTATTCTATTCTATTCTATTCCATTCCATTCCATTCCATTCTTATTTACTAATTCTATTCTATTCTATTCTATTCTATTCTATTCTATTCTATTCTATTCTATTCTATTCTATTCTATTCTATTCTATTCTAATGGTGGACACCTGCTTGGAGTTAGATAATGGCCCGTGGAATTCAAGAGAGGCTGGACTTAGCTTGCTTGTGACTACGTAGGGATTTTAGGCTGATGTCTCTTTTGACTCCCATCCCAACTTCTGTCACTCCTTTTCCTATGTATGGTGCAAGAGGGAATGTGGTATTGTTTTTCATGCAAAAACTCATTCCTTAGCAAAGGTAGCCGAAAGAGCAACTGAACATATACAAACAGTTGGTAGGAAGAACTGCCCAATGGATTTATTTACTTTTTTATTCAACTTATTATTAAGTTTCTATGCTGTGCATCTCACAGATCACAGTAACTTTGGACGGCTTACAGTATGATGAAATAAATAAATAAATAAATAAAAAGTACTACAGGTAGTTCTCTACTTACAACAGTTCATTTAGTGAACATTCAAAGTTACAACAGCACTGAAAAAAAGTGACTTCTTACCATTTTTCACTTTTACAACTTTTGTGGCTTCCCCATGTGATCAAACTTTCAGACGCTTGGCAACTGGTTCATACTTATGACCACATACTTATGACACCTACTTACGTGTCCCGGGGTCACAACTTCCCCTTTTGTGACCTTCTGACCAGCGAAGTCCATGGGGGAAGCTCAATTCACTTAACGACCGGGTGACGCCCTTATCAACTGCACTGATTCACTTAACAGCTGTGGTCATAAAACGGGGCAAAACTCAACAGATGTCTCACTTAACCACAGAACCGTTGGGCTCAATTGTGGTCATAAGTCAAAGACCACCTGTACAAGGCAATGAAAATGAGAGGAATGAAATAGAAGAGCTACTGAATGAATCATCGTTGAATTAATGGACAGATTGAATTTTCAGAACAATTTAATGTTATTTTTCTCCTTTCTTTTCGTTGATTCATTGGGGACTTCCCATGTGAGCAATGTCACTGGCCTGGAGGAATGCAGTGCAGGAAGCTGGACCCTCTAGGTAAGAATCTGAATATTGTAAGATATTTTATTTAGGCAGGAAAACTTCTGGTCTGAGGAGTAGTGTATTCCAGGATCAGAATAGGACCAAGCCAACTCTCCACTGTCAACTCACAATGGGACAATGTATCAATTCAATTTAATTATTTAAAATAGATAAAAAAATGTTTTAATTTTTGTCATTCAGATTTCAGAACAGAATAAAAGAGTTGGAGGAGACCTCCCCAAAACAGTAAGAGAACACCTGTCTGATCTTGATGAGCACAAATCACCGGGACATGACGGATTACATCCCAGAGTTCTAAAGGAGCTGGCAGATGTTATCTCAGAACCACTGCACCACGTCTTTCAAAAATCCTGGAGCACCAAGGAACTACCAGAGGATTGGAAAAGAGCTGATGTGGTTCTCATCTCCAAAAAAGGGAGGGAAAAAAAAAACAGACCCAGGAAACTAGAGACCAATCAGCCTAACATCAATACCCAGGAAGATACTGGAAAAGATAATAAAAAAACCAGATTTGCCAACATCTAGAAACAAGTAAAGTAATAACTAGCAGTCAGCACAGGTTTGTTAAAAACAGATCATGCCAAACCAATTTTATTTCATTTTTCAACATAATGACTAAATTAGTAGACCAGCTAAATACTGTGGACATAATATACTTAGACTTCAGCAAGGCATTCGACAAAGTAGACCACAACCTACTTCTTCGTAAGCTAAAAAAGTGGGATAGATAGCATCACCACCAGATGGATTCGCAACTGGCTGACAGACTGTATTCTACGAGTAGTCCTTAATGGGTTTACGTCTACATGGAGGGAAGTAAGCAGTGGGGTACCACAAGGTTCCATCTTAGGCCCACTATTCTTCAATATCTTCATAAATAATTTAGATGAGGGAATAGAAGGGGAATTTACCAAATTTGCAGATGATACTAAGCTGGCAGGAATAGCCACCACCTTAGAAGATAGGCTCAAGATCCAGATGGATCTTGACAGACTTGAACACTGGCCCTTATCTAACAGAATGAAATTCAACGTAGAGAAAAGTAAAAAGTCCTCCACTTAGGCAAAAAACCCCAAAAGTACACATATAGACTGGATGAAACCAGGCTTAGTAGCAGTAACTATGAGAGGGATCTTGGAGTCTTAGTGGACAGCCCAATTAAATGTGAGTCAACAGTGTGCAGCGGCAGCCAAAAAAGCCAATGCAATCCTAAATTGCATTAACAGAGGGATACAATCAAGACCAAGTGAGGTACTTCCAGTGGCACCGCAGGCGCCGAGGACGCTCTTTTCTTGAGCGCCAGCCCCGCGATCTCGTAAAGCCGCTAGAACAGCGCAAATCAGCTGTCTAGCAGCTTGGAAACTTTTCTCCCCGGGAAAAGGGGAGGAAGAGAGACGGGCGTAGGTAGAGCTCCCCAAGGAGCCCCAGGAACAATTCCGGGGCTCGAAGGGTGAGAGCTCCCTGGAAGCCCGACAGAGCTCCAGATCCGGGATGTTTCTGCTTTAAGCAGAAGAAGACGCCGCGACCACCCCTGCAAACAACGCTTGGAATAAACATCATTCGGAAGCAGGTTGAGCAAACTCAGGAGAGATTAGATCTGCAAATACTGAACTTTAACTCCAAATGTGTATTACTTCCTTCTGACTTATTAAGGGGAGAAAGTGAAACCAAGATGGCGATTGAGCTTTAATGGGGCGTGAAAGCGAAAGTTAAAAAGGAAAGTTTCTTTTAGTGTTGGCAGCCCCTGTTCAAAATTAGAGATTTGTGTTTTTAAAAAAGGAGACGATCAAAGATTACAGCAGTGATTTTTTAAAAAAGGATTGATATTATTTAAAGACTGATTTCTGGATTTGGTGGATCTATTGTTCTGGCAGCTGATTAAATTTAAATTGGAAACTAAAAATGGCTTCAAAACAAATTAAGGCTATTGTCTCCAAAAGTGCTGGGACTTCGCCAGCTCAAATGTCCAGATTGCAATCTCTCTCTGTTCCAACGGAACCAATAATATTAACATTTGAAATGTTGCAGGAAGCCCTCAAAACACAAGCCTCTGTTACAGAAAAAAGAATTGCCTCAATGTTTCAGGAGCAAACTCGAGAGGTTGCTGAAGAGAAAGCTCAAGTCAAAGAGACTATTCAAAAATGAAACCAAGAAATTAGAGAAGATATTATTATGGCAGTACAAGGATTGGCATGACATATTGAAGCAATAGATGAAAAAGTGGAAGAAATTAAGCAGTCTAATGAGAACTTGGAAAATAAAATGGGGGAGGTCCAGGACAAGATGGAAAGAGCAGAGGCGGATGTGATAATGATACAATATAGAGACATGGAATTTGCTCTGAGAATAAGAGGCCTCAAGGAAAATAAGCAAGAGAATTTGAGAGAGATCTTTTCAAAAGCATTTGCACAGATAATGGGAGATCAAAAAGCAAATTTTGAATGGCAAATTGACAAAATTTATCGTGTCAATTCATGGGTGGCCAGACAGAAACATTTACCAAGAGACATTGTAGTTTATTTTACAACAAGGAGACTACACAATGAAATCCTACAAGTCACTTTTAAAAATAAACTTCAAGTGCAGGGGCAGGAGGTTTTAACACTGAAAGAAATTCCCCCCAAAATGTTGAGAGCCAGAGGGATTATGCCTTTCTGGTGGAAGAACTGAGATACCGTCAGATACAGTATAGATGGGAAGTTCCAGCTGGTCTAGTGGTGAATTATTCAGGAGAAAGATACCGTCTCAACTCAGTGTGGAAGGCAAGAGATTTCTATACCAACGTATTAAAGGCTGGATGCCCACAGCCCCAGGAAGCTAGAAGGAAGACGGAAATAGAGGGGGCAAGAAAGGGGGAGAAAGAAGAATTGTTGGGACAGGCCCAAAAGGGTGATGTGATTATTCAAGAAGAATTAATACAATTTTCGACTACTGTTCAAGCTTTGGAGATAGAAGAACCTAAGGATCAAAGACAGACTCGAGCGGCAGCCAAGCATCAAGAAGAATTAAGAGTGTAGCAACTTCAAATGATTCAAGATACTACAAAAACAGAAGCAGTGGGAGGAGCAAGGCCAAAAAATAAAATGCATGGAGATTTCCAGCAGATGCTCCAAATGCTTCAGGGGGCCAAGAATGGTAACTAGATTTTTGACCTGGAATGTTAATGGCTAAATTCACCACAAAAGAGGAGAAAAATATTTCATTATTTGAAACAGTTTAAAAATGATGTAATTTGTTTACAAGAGACTCATATTAGAAGTAAAGATCAAAAATACTTAATAAATGCAAGGTTAGGTATACATTTTTGTTGCATCTGCTCCCGAGAAGAAGAATGGTATAGTTATATACCTAAAAAAAGACTTAATTGCCAAATTAATTGAAGTAGATGATCAAGGAAGATTTATAGCAATTGAACTTTTAATAAAAGGAGAAAAAATACTTTTAATTGGAGTCTACGCACTGAACCAACAACAGGAAAAATCTTATAAGCTTTTTACATTCCAAGTTACTACAATGGGACTATTGGAGCCTGATTTAGCTCAACAGACAGAAGCACTGTAATTTAACACCAGCTGCCTGCAATTACTGCAGGTTCGAATCTCTCCAAGGCTCAAGGTTGACTCAGCCTTCCATCCTTTCTAAGGTAGGTGAAATGAGGACCCAGTTTGTGGGGGCAATAAGCTGACTTTGTATAAATATACAAAAGTATGAAGGCTATTGCTTAACGCACTGTAAGCCGCCCTGAGTCTCTGGAGAAGGGCGGCATATAAATCAAATTAAAAAAAAACAACAACAAACAAACCTATAAATCATGTATTTTATTGGGTGATTGGAATGGAGTTTTGGACACTAAAAAAAGATAAGAAGGGGCTCTTGCAGAACATTTCAACGCGTGCCAGATTGCCAAAATCGTTTTTTGAAATGATGGAGGATATGGAATTGAGAGATATCTGGCAAGAGAGAAACCCCGAAGAAAAAGACTTTACCTT
>NW_027256882.1:293003148-293014939 GCF_029215685.1 Pituophis catenifer annectens | reverse complement strand
ACCGGTTCTGTGGCGTGGCTTGGTGGGGGAGGGGTAATATGACTGGGTGGGCGTGCCCAATTTTTTTTTTACTTTTAAAACCATTTTTTTCTACAACCTCTTCGGTGAAGAGGTTGTAAAAAAAATGCTTTCAAAAGGCTCTGACGATCCAAGCTGAGTTGCCTGATCGGCAGAGGTTTTTTTTTTTCTTTTAAAAGCCTCTGATGATCCCAGCTGAGCTGCGCAATCATCAGAGGCTTTTTTTTTACATTTAAAAGCATTTTTTCAGCCGAAGAGGTTGTAGAAAAAATGCTTTTAAAAGTAAAAAAAAAGCCTCTGATGATTGTGCAGCTCAGTTGGGCATGGGGAAGGGGGGCAGGGATTTTTGCTACCGGTTCTCCGAACTACCCGCCTCCATCGCTACCAGATTGAGGGATCTGGTCCGAACCGGGAGCATTTCACCCCTGCATGGGGGGGGGAAGAGAGAGAGAGAGAGAGAGAGAGAGAGAGAAATGGAAAATAGATAGAGATAGAAATATACAGAGATAGATAGAGATATAGCGATATAGAGATATAGCAAGATAGATAGATAGATAAATATAGACAGACAGATGTAGATAGATATAAAGATACAAAGATATATGATATCTTTACGAAGCTTCAACTAGAAACATTTAAATGCAACTTAACACAAAGGGAACAACACACGTGAACTCACACACAGCACACCTGGTACTGCTGTGATTCTCAGGTTTAGCCGAATTTGGGCCCAATGAAATGCCGGCCCTTGCTCAGAGCAAATCTCCAGCAATGTTTGACATCTCCCAACAGGGTCTTTGGCGACCCAGCCGGGATGTCAAAGAAATACGTTTCAGCATCTCAACTCCTTTCCACGGGCGACCTCCAGCCGCTCGGGGAAAGAGAAAAGGAAAAAAAAAAATCTAATCCACTAACCTAAAAAAAGGTTGTGACATTAATATACTGGTAGAGATCTCTTGGGGTTCCGAAAACAGGAGAGGAAGCGAGATTAAAAGGAAAAGAAGAATAGGAGGAAAGGTTTATTTTTTATGTCACTGGCTCTTGTGACAAGAGTTCGGATCAAATTCAACTTCGGTGTTGTGGCCTATCGGTTGCCGGCCCCTCCAGCAGCCGAATCAGAGGAGGAGGAAGAGGAGGTGTGGGAGTCAGGGCCAGCATCAAGGCAACCTGAGAGATCCGAGGGGGAAGAGGGGATGGAGCTGGCAGAGAGAGAGAGAGAGAGAGAGAGAGAGAGAGAGAGAGAGGGAGGGAGGGAGGGAGGGAGGGGGAGAGGGAGAGAGAGGGGTAGGGCCTGGGCCTGGGCCGTCCGTCAGCCCTCAGATGGAGAGTCAACAGCCCCCAGGTCTGGAGGTGGCTGATGAGGAAGAGGAGGAACAGCTGGGTCCAGTGTCCGACGCATGGAAGCAGAGGAGAGGAGAGCAGTGGAAATCTATGGGCCGGTCCTTGGAACGGAAGAGCCACTGCTGCAAGTGAAATCCCTCCCTCGCTCTGGGGATAAAAGGCAGGGGACTGAAATGAATAGAGGTGGCAGATAACTATTCATCTCTCTGCCAGACGGACTTGTTAGCCTGCGGTGAGAGAGAAACTTTTTCCCGGGGCTGCTGGAGCTTCTAATAAAGGAATCTTTTGACTTCACTTCAGAAGGTTTGTCGTCTTTGTCATGAGCTGGGTCAGAACATTCGATTTGCAAAGCTTTCAGTGGAGGTAATTGAAACACTTCCTGGAAGTTACCGGGCGTGATGGGCTTTAACTTCTCGATCGGAGACGGCCCAGCTCAGCCCAGAGCCTTCTTCATATTAAAGGCAGTGATTAAATGGGATTTGCCGAAAGACAAAAAGGCCGAAAGAGCTGCCGATTGTTAATCCCCTTCCTTTGCCGCACTTAGAAAATTCCATTTTCATCCTTTGAAGAAAGGGGATGAGATCGACAGGCCCGGCCCTGATTTAAATTCTGGCATTGCAAGGGCTTGTTCTCCTGACGTCTGAATGTGTTCCTTTATTACCATTATTACAGCTTTCTGATTGCATTAAAATTCATCTGCATGTTTCCCCCCCCCTCACATTTCTGCATTTCTTTTCTTAGCCAATTCTTTTCTCTCTCTCTTTCCTTCCTTCCTTCCTTCCTTCCTCCCTCCCTCCCTTCCTTCCTTCCTTCCTCTTTCTTTTTTTCCTTTTTACCTTCATCAACCCTCTTTCCCTCCTTCCCTTCCCCCTCTTTGCCTGCATGCCTCCTCCCTCCCTCCCTTTCTTTTTTTCCCTTCATTCCTTTCTTTTCTTTCTTTCCTTTTTTCCTTCTTACCTTCATCAACCCTCTTTCCCTCCTTCCCTTCCCCCTCCTTCCCTTCCCCCTCCCTCCCTTCTTTCTTTCTTTCTTTCTTTCTTTCTTTCTTTCTTTCTTTCTTTCTTTCTTTCTTTCTTTCTTTCTCTTTCCTTTTTCCTTCTATCTTTCATCAATCCTCTCTAATCTTTTCCTTCCTTCCTTCCTTCCTTTCTTCCTTCCTTTCTTCCTTTCTTTCTTTCTCTTTCTTTTTTTCCTTTTTTCCTTCATCAACCCTCTTTCCCTCCTTCCCTTCCCGCTCTTTGCCTGCATGCCTCCTCCCTCCCTCCCTTTCTTTCTTTTTTCCTTCCTTCCTTTCTTTTCTTTCTTTCCTTTTTTCCTTCTTACCTTCATCAACCCTCTTTCCCTCCTTCCCTTCTCCCTCCCTCCCTTCTTTCTCTTTCTTTCTTTCTTTCTTTTCTTTCTTTCTTTCTTTCTTTCTTTCTTCTTTCTTTCTTTCTCTTTTTTCTTTCTTTCTCTCTTTACTTTTTCCTTCTATCTTTCATCAATCCTCTCTCCCTCTTTTCCTTCCTTCCTTCCTCTCTTTCTTCTTTCTTTCTTTCTTTCTTTCTTTCTTTCTTTCTTTCTTTCTTTCTTTCTTTCTTTCTTTCTTTTTCTTTCTTTCTTTTTTCTCTTTCCTTTTTTCCTTTTTTTTCCTTCATCAACCCTCTTTCCCTCCTTCCCTTCCCCCTCTTTGCCTGCATGCCTCCTCCCTCCCTGTTTCTTTCTTTCTTTCTTTCTTCCTTCCTTCCTTCCTTCCTTCCTTCCTTCCTTCCTTCCTTCCTTCCTTCCTTCCTTCCTTCCTTCCTTCCTTCCTTCCTCCCTCCCCCCCTCCCTCCCCCCCTCCCTCCCTCCCCAAAGGGCCAACCGTTTGTCTGAAATGGTATAAGGTTTCCCGCTTGAGCAGAGGGTTGGACTAAAAGACCTTTAAGATCCCTTCCAACTGTTATTCTGTTAATAATCCAGGAGGGAACCAACCCATTGTAGAACTAAGTAGAAATTTCCTGACGGTGAGAACAATTGACCAGTGGAACGACTTGCCTTCCGAAGTTGTAGGTGCTTCCATCACTGGAGGTTTTTAAGAAGAGATTGGACAACATTTGCCTGGAATGGCATAGGGTCTCCTCCTTGGGCAGGGGGCTGGACTAGAAGACCTCCAAGGTCTCTTCCACCGTCTGTTGTTCTGATTCAGAAACGTGTCCCTTAAATTCAACCCTCTTCCCAGTCAAGTTGGAAATCTCGGCTATCGGTTAGGAAAATGCAGAGATAGTTTGAGGTTTCATTTCTCATCCTAAGTCAGTTGTCAAACAATGTGTCACAGATGGCAAAAAAAAAAAAGCCAGAGGGAGAGCATGAAGATCATGAGAAGTGTTACACCAAACCAGTGACCCTTGGAATATTGCCTCGAATTCTGGTTACGACAGCACCAATATATATATATATATATATATATGTTGAGACTGTAGAAAATGTGCAGAGAAGAGCAACAAAGATGATTAGGGGACTGGAGGCTACAACATATGATGAATGGTTGAGGGAGCTGGGTATGGCTGGCCTGACAAAGAGAAATCTCAGGGGAGACATGATAGCATCTTCCCATGCTTGGAGGACTGACACAGAAGGTTAGACTTGTTCTCCAAAGCACCTGAGGGCAGGACAAGAAGCCATGGATGGAAGCTTGTCAGAAGGAGGTCCATCCTGGAACTAAGGAGAAATTTCCTGACAGGGGGAAGGATGAATCCATGGAACAGCTTCTCTCCTGGAATTGTGGGTACTTCATCGCTGGAGGGTTTCCAAAATAGATTGGACAATCATTTGACCAGGATGGTAGCAGGTCTTGTCATGCCTCAGCATATATGTTGTGGCCCGCCAGAGGCCAGTGGATCTGGCAGTAGATTCGGACAGTGAGGAGATTGGGGAGGAACATGGGCCAGTCCTGGAGCCTGGGGAGGGCTCTGATGAGGGCTCTGCGTCTGAGGCAGAGAGGGGGCCAGGGCCGTCTGACAGTTGTCAGCTGCCCTCGGAGTCAGACATCAGTGAGGCAGACGAACAGCTGGAGCCTGTTCCCAGTGTGCGCATGCGCAGAGTTGCCAGACGAAGGGAACAGCTAAAGAACAAGGGTCGACTCAGGAGTAAAGCCACAGGTGGCCGATGAATGGCCCCTGCCAGAGGGAATAAAAGAGGAGCAAAAGGGGAGTGGAGTTTGCAGGAGACAATTAGTTCATTCCTGCATTCTTGCCAAGTATTACTGCGTCTGAAAGATATCGGCCTGGCCACTCTCCGAGCCTGATAAAGGTTGGTAATTGTGAACTATCTCGAAAGACTGTGGGAGAGGAAAGACTTTTCTGGAGAGGAATTCACTGTAAATTAAATAAACGGGGTTTATCGGGACGAGGACTTGACTTGGTGTTGCTGGGGAAGTCTAGGTTAGAACAATATAATCTCGATAAACTGTTGTTGCTTTCTAGCCCATCTAGTGGCCGGAGGAACAAATACCAATTATGTTGTTTTGCATCTGACCCAACCCCTTTACCCATCAGCCTGCACTCTCAAAACAAGTGCACGATGGGAAGCCAAACTCCATTCCCTTTAGCATTTGGAGAAGGTCATCCAAGGACAAACCCACACCCCATCTCAATCGCTGGTGAGATTTAGATTACCTGTATGTATTAATTGTTATGTTCAGTAGTAACTCAATACTGCCTATCTTGTATTTGGTTCTCATTGCATGTATCCCTATTTTCCTCAGTTTCACCATATCCTGTTCTTTCAATAAAGATCTACACACACACACACTCTGTTTTATTGGAGGATAGGTAGGTTTAGCTCGGTGGTGAAATCCAATTTTTTTTTACTACCGGTTCTGTGGGTATGGTTTGGTGGGCGTGATGTGGCTTGGTGGGCGTGGCAGAGGAAAGGATACTGCTAAATCTCCATTCCCTCCCTACTCCTGGGGTAAGGATACTGCAAAATCTCCATTCCCACGCCACTCCAGGGGAAGGATACTGCAAAATCTCCATTCCCACCTGACTCCAGGGGAAGGATACTGCAAAATCTCCATTCCCACCCCACTCCAGGGAAAGGATACTGCAAAATCTCCATTCCCACCCCACTCCAGGGGAAGGATACTGCAACATCTCCATTCCCACCCGACTCCAGGGGAAGGATACTGCAAAAATCTCCATTCCCACCCCACTCCAGGGGAAGGACACTGCAAAATCTCCATTCCCACCCCACTCCAGGGGAAGGATACTGCAAAATCTCCATTCCCACCCCACTCCAGGGGAAGGATACTGCAAAATCTCCATTCCCACCCCACTCCAGGGGAAGGATACTGCAAAATCCCCATTCCCACCCCACTACAGGGGAAGGATACTGCAAAATCTCCATTCCCACCCCACTCCAGGGGAAGGATACTGCAAAATCTCCATTCCCACCCCACTCCAGGGGAAGGATACTGCAAAAACTCCATTCCCAACCCACTCTGGGGCTAGCGAGAGGTGGTATTTGCCGGTTCTCCGAACTACTCAAAATTTCCGCTACTGGTTCTCCAGAACCTGTCAGAACCTGCTGGATTTCACCCCTAGTTTAGCTGCATATCAACCTGCACACAGATTAACATGTAGTGGGGACAGGACAGCTTTCCTGTTTTTGAGCAGGGGGCTGGACTAGAAGACCTCTGAAGTCCCTTCTCAGCCCTATGATTCTATATTTTATGTCCCTTGGGATTATAATTCATATGGAGGTCTATCTAGGGGACATTCTATAGTTTTGAGTGTTCCACCTTCCCAAATGTCCCTTTAAAGCCCAGCCCACAAAAAGATAGTCATTAAAAGAAAAAAAAACCTAATAAAAACTCCGTAGCATGAAAAATGCCCAAGGCATTAAAAAAACCCCACAACTTCCGTTTTTTTCTCTCCAGAAATGCAGAGTTCGGCAACTACCATAAATAGTGCAAAATAAGCTGCCACATGTTGAATACTTTTCTGTTAACTGAATCTTTTATCCTGTTAGTTTAATTAGGATTAAAAGAAAAGTCTGCACATTTTATTGTGCTTCTGCAGAAGACAAATGTCCTTCCAATCCTCAAGGGAAGGCAAGGAAGTTAATGATAATCTAACCAACTTTTACCTCCTTCCTATTCTTTCTCGGCTCCAGGAATGGCTGTTGCGTCGGCTACAGGTAGTCCTCGACTTACGACCGCAAGTGAGCCGAACATTTTGGTTGCTAAGTGAGACAGTTGTGAAGTGAACTTTGCCTCATTTGATGACCTTCCTTGCCACGCTTGTTAAATGAATCATTTGCATTTGTTAAGTGGATGGATGGAAACTGATTAAGGAGAGAAGCAACCTAGAATTAAGGAGAGGTTTCCTGATAGTGAGAACAATTAATCAGTGGAACCACTTGCCACCAGAAGTTGTGGATGCTCCAACACTGGAAGTTTTTAAGAAGAGATTGGACAACCATTTTGTCTGAAGTGGTGTAGGGTTTCCTGCCTAAGCAGGGGTTGGACTAGAAGACCTCCAAGGTCCCTTCCAATTCTGCTATTCTATTCTATTCTATTCTATTCTATTCTATTCTATTCTATTCTATTCTATTCTATTCTATTCTATTCTATTCTATTCTATTCTATTCTCCTCCCCTCCCCTCCCCTCCCCTCTCCTCTCCTCTCCTCTCCTCTCCTCCCCTCCCCTCCCCTTATCTTATGTTAGTCCTTCTTTTCATTAGACTGACATACCCAACTCCTTTAACTGTTCCTATAACACAGCTATGCAGAAGGGGGATCGGACTATATGGCTTCCCTTCTCCGATTCCAATTTCTCTGCACAACCCTAAACATTAATATTCTCGTCCTGCCATCCCAGCCGTTGCAATTCTTTTTTGCATTGAGGATCCTTATGCAATTTATCAAATAGCAGCACAAACATGTTCTTTCTATTTTGAATACACACACACACACACACAAACACACATACACAAACACACACACAATTGGATCCTTGATCGGGGGGGAGGTGGATGAAGTCCACAGGAGCTCGGCCTCGGATCCGGGAATCAAATCTATATTTCAATTGCAATTCACCCAGTGAATCCAAACTGGCTGTGGAATGATAAATAGATTTTCCGGTTTGTAAGCAAGAAATCAAATCAAGGTGCGGAAGGAAGGAAGGAAGAGGGAAAGGAAGCCGTCTAAATTATAGAAGGACGACACACGCACCTGAATAAAATTTTGGAAAGAAGTCCATAAATAAAACAAGCCGTCCTCGAATTGCAACCACAATTGAGCCCAAAATTTCTGTTGCTAGAACAGACAGCTGTTGAGTGAATTTTGTTCCATTCTACGACCTTGCTTGCCATGGCTGTGCATCGCTGACAGTTGTTAAGCGAGCAACACACGGTTGTTAAATTAATCTGGCTTCCTCAGATTCTTGGAACGGTTGAAAGGACTGTGTTGTGGAGCTGTGCTTTCTTGCTTATGTCCAAGAAGGCTCCACATCTATTAGCACTACTCAGGTGACCCTGAGGACACAGACAAACCTCCAAGTGGCCCCAAGGACTCTCTAAAACAGGTATTGTGGCCCGTCAGCAGCCTGTGCGGATTGTAGCTGATTCTGACAGCGAGGAGGCTGGTGTGGTGCTTTGCCAGCAGCCTGTGCAGCTGGCACTCGAGTCGGACAATGAGGAGGCTGGAGAAGATGTGGTGCCAGAGGCGGGGATTCAGCCAGGGCCTTCAGAAGCTCCAGAAGCTCCCATAAGTGAAGAGGAAGAAGAAGAGGAGCCTCTTCTCGATGCACAGGTGCACAGAGCTGCCAAAAGGCAGGAGTGGCTCCTCAGGAGGAGGTCTCCTCGAGAGTAAGGCTTGGGGCTAATTGGTCACTCCCTTAGCCTATTTAAGGAGGAACACCGACTGAAGCAAGTTGTAGGGAACAACTTTAGTTCTCTCTCCTTCGCGTCTGGATTCTCTGCAAATTGCTTCTGGGCTTTCTGCCAACCTTAGTAAGATTGTGATTAGTTTTATCTTTGGTTTCTTGTAGGCTGTTAAGAAAGTTTATTAACAGCCTTTGTTTTGAAAAAGACGGAGTTATTTTAGTAAATAAAGTTTTGTACAAACTTTGTGTGTGCTGTGTTCTTTGGGGTCCGTAGCTGGGGCAGAACAACAGGGGTGTCAAAGTCAAGGCCTGTGGGCTGGATCTGACCCACTGGGGTGCTTAAATCTGGCCTGCGGGGCCTCCCTGGAAAAAGCGAAGGACTGGCTTAAGGTGCCTCTGCCAACGAAAATGGAGCTCGGGGGGGGGGGCATTTTCTGCCGTGATGGCCTCCTGCAGCCCTCTGCCAGCGGAGCTCAGGGAGGCTGCACATGGCCTGCCCAATCTCCCTTTTTGTTGGCAGAGGGCTGCAGGAGGCCATCATGGGTACTGCACAGGTACCGTATAGGTGGTAGCTTGCTCAATAGTAGTAACTGTGAGAGGGATCTTGGAGTCCTGGAGGACAATCACTTAAATATGAGCCAACCATGTGTTGCAGCAGCCAAAAAAAGCCAGCACAGTTCTAGGCTGCATAAACAGAGGGATAGAATCAAGATCACATGAAGTGTTAATACCACTTTATAATGCCTGGGTAAGGCCACACTTGGAATACTGTATCCAGATTTGGTCGCCACGATGTAAAAAAGATGTGGAGACTCTAGAAAGAGTGCAGAGAAGAGCAACAAAGAGGATTAGGGGACTGGAGGATAAAACATATGAAGAACGGATGCAGGAATTGGGTATGTCTAGTTTAATGAAGAGAAGGACCAGGGGAGACATGATAGCAGCCTTCCAATATCTCAGAGGCTCTCCCAAAAAAGAGGGGGGTCAATCTATTCTCCAAAGCCCCTGAGGGCAGGAGAAGAAACAATGGGTGGAAACTAATCAAGGAGAGAAGAAACTTAGAACTAAGGAGGAATTTCCTGACAGTGAGAACAATTAACCAGTGAAACAACTTGCCTCCAGAAGTTGTGAATGCTCCAACACTGGAAGTTTTTAAGAAGAGATTGGATAACCATTTGTCTGAAATTGTATAGGGTCTTCTGTTTGAGTAGGGGGTTGGACTAGAAGACCTCCAAGGTCCCTTCCAACTCTGTTATTCTATTCTATGGCTGAAAAAATGCTTTTAAAAGAAAAGTAAAAAAAAAAAAAAGTTGGCCATGCCCACCCAGTCACATTACCCCCCCTCCACCAAACCACGCCCACAGAACCGGTAGTAATGAATTTTACAGTTCACCACTGCAATTACCTGACTAGGTGGCTCAGTGGCTAAGACACTGAGCTTGTCAATCAGAAAGGTCGGCAGTTCAGCGGTTCGAATCCCTAGTATAGGTCTCCTGCATGAGCAGGGGGATGGACTAAATGACCTCCAAGGTCCCTTCCAACTCTGTTACTGTTACCTCTGTGTTACAAACAGTTTTCTTTGGGTGAAAAGTCTCACTTTGATTGCCTTTCCCCAGAGGACTCCAAGTAAACTTGTGCCTGAGACAGGACAGAATTTACAATGTTTAAGTAGTTGGATCAAAGAACTAATTAACCCATGCCAGCTTGTTTGAACTCTATTCTCATGCAGTCATTCTCGCCTACTGATGCTTCCTGCAATCCTGACAAGCACAGGGTTAAATGCATATTTAACTTCCATTTGATATCTAGCTGAGCCTCGATCCATTTTCATATCATTTCTCATTGTCACAGTAGTGGCCAAAATTGTGGAAACCTTTTTTGGGAAAAGTGTATTTTTGAGATTTGATGGCTAATAACACCACTTTTTTTTTGGGAGTTTGAAGATAATCCTATTCCACTGCTGGAATGGCCTGGGAATAGCCCAGACCTTCACCCAATTGAAAATCTATGGAGCCGACTAAAGAAACTTGTTAGTCAGATAAATAAATAAATAAAACCCAGTTTATAGAAGCCATCATTCAATCTGGATTTCACATTAGAACAGCTGCAGAACTCAAAGGCTTGGTTCGCTCCATGGGAAGACGTTGTAAGGCTGTAATTCATGCTAAAGGTTACCCTAATTTTTCTCCCCTTTCTTTTAAATTTTTAAACTGAAATTTTAATTTGTTTTAAATTATTGGGATTTTAATTGTCGTGGGCTAAATTATTTAATTTGGTTTTAAATTGTTTCTAACTTTTGCATTCCTGTATTTTATCCTGTGCCTGTTCACCGCCCTGAGTCCTTCGGGAGTAGGGCGGTATACAAATTTAATAAAACATACAACAAACATAAACTAAGGATTAACTGACATGGTGATCATTTTTGTATATCTCGTTTTTTCTACGTGTTTCACTTTTCTTCTTTATACTGTAACTGCTATTCTAATAGCAAATCCTTCATAAAAGTTATTGCATTACATTCTTGATTAAATTACCTTTCCATTGATATATAACTTTATGGTACTACTCAAAAAAAAGTGGTGTTATTTAGCTAGTTTTAGAAAATACACTTTTCCCGAAAGGTTTCCACAATTTTGGCTACTACTACATATCATAAAACAGCAATGTTTCACGCTTATTTAAGAAGCAGTTCCATTGACTCCAAGGGAATATCTTTCTGAGTGCACAGGCAGCTGTAAAGAGGAGACAATTTGCTAGTGGATTGGGCTCAGGATGGTTAATTTCTCAAAAAACCCAAAAAACCAAAGACTGAATCTTGCACACGCAGAGAACTTTTCACATTGAAATGCTGGAGAAGTATAGATGTATACAAGTGCCAACTTGGGATGACATGATAGCACTGTTCCAGTTTTTTGGGGGGCAGTGACAAAGAAGAGGGGGTCAACTTACTTTCCAAAGCAGCAGAAGGCAGGACAAGAAACAATGGATGGAAACTCATCAAGGAGAGAAGCAACCTGGAATTAAGGAGACACTTCCTAACAGTGAGAATAATTAACCAGCGGAACAGCTTGCCACCAGAAGTTGTGGGTACTTCATCTCTGGAGGCTTTTAAGAAGTGATTTGTCTGAAATGATATAGGATCTCCAGCTTGTGCAATGGGCTGGACTAGAAGACCTCCAAGGTCCCTTCCAATTCTTATTGTTAAAACCAATCTTGGAATCAACCTTGGAAACCAACCTCTCTCTATTTTAAATTTTTCCTTCCTTCCTTCCTTCCTTCCTTCCTTCCTTCCTTCCTTCCTTCCTTCCAATTAACCAGTGGCACCTATTTATCTACTCGCATTTGCATGCTTTCGAACTGCTAGGTGAGCAGGAGATGGGACAAGAAATGGGAGCTAGCTCACCCTATCACATGTTGTTCGGGTCTTGAACCCGGGCTGCCAGCTTTCCACCTGATAAACTCAGCGTCTTTAACCACTGAGCCATCATGACCCCACCAGATTCTGCAGATTCCACTTATGACTGTAAGCTTGTTGCTGGGATCCTTAAGATTTATATTTATACTGTATATTTATACAGTATATTTAT
>NW_027256882.1:292888148-292998148 GCF_029215685.1 Pituophis catenifer annectens | reverse complement strand
GAAAAAACAATGGCTACCAACCTGCCTTCCATGGAGGACCTGTACACTGCAGGAGTCAAAAAGAGGGCTGTGAAAATACCTACAGACCCCTCGCATCCTGGACATAAGCTGTTTCAACTCCTACCCTCAAAACGACGCTATAGAGCACTGCACATCAGAACAACTAGACACAAGGACAGTTTTCCCCCCGAATGCCATCACTCTGCTCAACAAATAATTCCCTCAACACTGTCAAACTAATTTGTTTACTAAGTCTGCACTACTATTAATCTTCTCACCATTCCCACCACCCATCTCCTCCCATTTATGACTGTATGACTGTAACCTTGTTGCTGGTATCCTTACGATTTATATTGACTGTTTCCTAATATGATTTGATTGCTTATTTGTTCCCTATGACTATCAGTAAGTGTTTACCTTATGATTCTTGACAAATGTATCTTTTCTTTTATGTACACTGAGAGCGTATGCACCAAGACAAATTCCTTGTGTGTCCAATTACACTTGGCCAATAAAAAAAAAAATATTCTATTCTATTCTATTCTATTCTATTCTATTCTATTCTATTCTATTCTATTCTATTCCTATTCCTATTCCTAATTCTACTCTACTCTACTCTACTCTACTCTACTCTACTCTACTCTACTCTACTCTACTCTACTCTACTCTACTCTACTCTACTCTAATTCTATTCTATTCTATTCTATTCTATTCTATTCTATTCTATTCTATTCTATTCTATTCTATTCTATTCTATTCTATTCCTATTCCTATTCCTATTCCTATTCCTAATTCTACTCTACTCTACTCTACTCTACTCTACTCTACTCTACTCTACTCTACTCTACTCTACTCTTCTCTACTCTAATTCTATTCTATTCTATTCTATTCTATTCTATTCTATTCTATTCTATTCTATTCTATTCTATTCTATTCCTATTCCTATTCCTATTCCTATTCCTAATTCTACTCTACTCTACTCTACTCTACTCTACTCTACTCTACTCTACTCTACTTCTATTCTATTCTATTCTATTCTATTCTATTCTATTCTATTCTATTCTATTCTATTCTATTCTATTCTATTCTATTCCTATTCCTATTCCTATTCCTATTCCTATTCCTATTCCTATTCCTAATTCTACTCTACTCTACTCTACTCTACTCTACTCTACTCTACTCTACTCAATTGTGCTCTTAGAGCGAGATGTAACTGCATTCCATACTATTTTTTTCTTTCTTTTACGTGCTAATGTTGCATTCTGGGACACGTGAAAAATGAGTCTGTGTTAGGAAAAAAACAACAACAACCCACAATAAGCTAGTTGCAAGTTAACCTTTGCCAGAAATGCGACCGTTTTTTTTTTTCATTTTTATTTATTTTTTATTATATAAAATACAAAGAAAAAAAGAAAATAGGGAATTAAGGGAGGGAAAGGGAAAGGGGGAAACGAAGATACAAGGGGAAGAGAAAAAGAAAGAAAAGAGGGCATTGACTCCCAACACTTCCTAGCACAGTACAAGATAAACACACTCCAACCTTCAACTTTTTGCTTTTACACATTAATATATCACTAGTCATTGTAGGGACATGGTGGCTCAGTGGCTAAGACGCTGAGCTTGTCGATCAAAAGTTTGGCAGTTCAGCAGTTCGAATCCCTAGTGCTGCGTAAATGGGGTGAGCTCCCGTGACTTGTCCCAGCTTCTGCCAACCTAGCAGTTCGAAAGCACATAAAAAATGCAAGTAGAAAAATAGGCACCACCTTTGGTGGGAAGGTAACAGTGTTCCATGCACCTTTGGCATTGAGTCATGCCGGCCACATGACCACGGAGACAGCGCTGGCTCTTTGGCTTTGAAACGGTGAAGAGCACCACCCCCTAGAGTCGGGAATGACTCGCACATATGTGCGAGGGGAACCTTTAACTTTAGCCATTTCTATAACACCAAAACTTTCTAATCAACAAAACCAAGACAGAAGTTTCATTTTTTTTTCTTCACAAGCACAAATTCTGGATGTGCTATCCAAATAAGAACATATTTTCCTCTTTAATCAAGTAATCAAATTAACCATTCCTGCTTTATCTTCCTTGCTATGGAAATCATGCGTAATTCTATTTGCACCTAGTAATTGTCTCTGTGAGCTGTCACCATTTTTATTGACAAAATTTATTGTATTCTTTCAAATTCTTGGGCCTCACTGAAAAAAAAAAGAGGGGAAAAAACCCTTTATTTTCTTTTTCACCATCCTTTTTCCTTCAAATTACTAAACTTTTTAATTTTAATTTTAAAGTTAATTTTAACTTTTTAAAAAATGTGATCATCTTTATTTGGGTTTTACAAATGTCCGCGGTCTGCGGACTGTCGCCTTCTTTTCTTACCGCTTCAAATATCCCCCGGGGTGATTACAATAACACCCTTTTTCATTTTTTTTAATGCTTCCCAATCAGAATTTCCTACAGCAGGACGAATGACGGGGGAAACGAAATAACCTTTTTGCTTCATTTGTCAAAATACCCCAAGCTCCCAATTTTGACAGCCATAAAAAAAAAAAGTAAAACCAATATAGAGGTGTAGAAAGTTAGCACCCACTCCTCTTAGAAAAATAAAATATTTTGAGAGACGTTTAAAAAGGCAGAATATTATATTTTCCCTAAAGGAGAAACATGTTTCTAGGAGCCTTGGTAGTACAGTGGTCTAAAGCACCCTGTTATTAAGACCAGCTGTCTGCAATTACTGCAGGTTCGAATCTCCCCAGGCTCAAGGTTGATTCAGCCTTCCATCCTTTCAAAGGTAGGTAAATTGGGGACCCAGTTTGTGGGGGCAATTAGCTGACTTTGTATAAATATACAAAAGTATGAAGGCTTATGCTTAGCGCATTGTAAGCCGCCCTGAGTCTCCGGAGAAGGGTGGCATATAAATCAAATAAAAAAAAAAAAAGAGAGAGAGAGAGAGAGAGAAATTCAGAGCCCCAGCTCCCTGCCCCCAGCAGATATTTGGTGCCCATTGAGAAGGACTGGGCCAGCCTAGCTACAAGACAAAAGACTTTCAGCTCCAGGGTGATGGGATTAAGACATGACCCTCCAAGCACATTATAGGGTTATCTAGCAGCAGGGCTCACTGCATTGCGAAATCTCCTAAGGACATTGCATCAGAGTCCAAACTTCAACCAAATTTATCTCAGACAAACATGACCCCATATGGCCCCATCGGAGTCTGACAACAGCCAATAGAATATATGTTCTTGCACAGGAACAGGAAGCTCAAGTGTTTAGCCCAAGAGAGGGTATAAATAACCCTCAGAAACTCAGAGCCCCAGCTCCCTGACCCCAAGCAGATATTGAGCTGGGGCAGCTTTTAGAAATGCAGGTTTGGTAATCCATTCAAGACAGGATATTTTGAAACTCCCTACAGCAAAGTCTGAACAAAGACAGATTAGCCCTCACCCAAGACCCAAAACAGGATGAAAGCCATTTAGCCACAATAGGAATTACCTAATAAGCTTCTTCATTGCATCACCCTCAGAAACGTCAACCAAATTTAGCTCAGACAAACACCTAGGATTTGTACTTTGCCTATAGAGCCAGCTATGACTCCTACATTTATTTTATTTTATTTTATTTATTTGATTTCTATACCGCCCTTCTCCAGCAGGACTCAGGGCGGTGAACAGCCGAGATAAAACATAGCATATAAAATTTAAAAACAGTTTAAAAGATATTAAATAATTTCGGCCCACAATTTAAAACAACCCAGTTAAAACCAATTTCAAATTAAAACCGAAAGGATGGGATCAAGCCAGCCCGGCTAGATGAAATAAATGAGTTTATTTAAAGTCCGGAGGTCTGGTATCGTGCGTATCTCTGGGGGTAGGTCGTTCCAGAGGGCAGGTGCCGCCACAGAGAAGGCTCTCCCCATGGGGGTCACCAGCCGACATTGTTTAGCCGACGGCACCCTGAGGAGGTCTTCTCTGTGCGAGCGTGCTGGCCAATGGGAGGCTATTGGCGGCAGAAGGCGGTCTCTTAGATACCCCGGCCCTAAGCCATGGAGTGCTTTAAAGGTGGTCACCAACACCTTGAAGCACATTCGGAAGACCACCGGGAGCCAGTGCATCTCGCACAGGAGAGGTGTCACATGGGAGCGCCCCGTTGCTCCCATAATCCCCCACACGGCCGCATTCTGGACCAGCTGGAGCCTCTGGGTGCACCCCAAGGGGAGCCCCATGTAGAGAGCATTGCAGTAGTCCAGGCAGGAAGTGACGAGTGCCTGAGTGACCGTGTGTAGGGAGTCCCGATCCAGAAAGGGACGCAACTGGCGTATTAGGCGGACCTGATAAAAAGCCCCCCTGGCCACGGCCGTCATATGCTCTTCTAAGGACAGCCGTGCATCCAGAAGGACGCCCAAGTTGCGAGCTCTCTCCGTGGGGGCCAGAGGCAGAGGCTCAGCCTGGGCCTTCAGAACTTCCAGAGGCTCCTTCAAGTGGAGAGAGTGAAGTGGAGGAGCCTCTCCTCAATGCTCGAGCACGCAGGGCTGCCAAAAGGCAGGAGTGGCTACTCAGGAGGAGGAGGTCTCCTCGAGAGTAAGGCTTGAGGATAATTGGCCACTCCCTTAGCCTATTTAAGTCGCATGCGGTTAGTAAGTTTCTTGCTGGAAACAACTTGTAATTATCATCAGAGCATTTTTGGAAAAGTTTTATCGTATCTTGTTTTTCTGGGCTGGTTGCCAATGTTTCCCGGACTTTGGTTTATTCTTGCTACTTAATAAATTTGATAAGGACCGTTGGTGTGTGTCAATATCCTTGGAAATCCGGAGCTGGGGCAGAACAGGTAAGTAGATTTCACCCCTGAGAACAAAGCAATACTATCATTAGTTGGGATCTCTAATATTGTGCTCTGCGAGGGAGATGGGCCGTTTCTTAAATGCGATCAATAAAAGAAAATTAATAAAACAATGAATTGACTTTCGAGGAAGCCGCTTCTGAAATCCGTTAGAATTGGTTGGGCTAACAATGGGAGAATCGGCACACACAGCCAGGATGCATTCATACGATGTGGTCTTTGTTTACAACAGCTTCCTCTGGGGACAAATTTATTTTGTGTATTAATTTTGTTCCTAGAAAATGATTGATTTTTTGCAAACGCTGGTGCTCTTCTGAATTACGTACTAATGGCTTGGAAACTAACAGGAGGACAATGGGAATGAATATTGCTATACTTTTATGATTACACGCACACAAAAAAAAACGACACGACAAATTTAGAAGGACACCCCTTCTCTGTCATTCTTCTACATTCAAACACAAGGAATCCTGATCGCCAACCATTTAGAAATGCAGCTTTATAGTTTATAGTTTCCCATTGTTTCCTACTGTTAAGCAAACTAAATGTTAATAATTTAATCATATGACAAAACCTGAATAAATATGCAAGGCTTTTGTTGACTATAAGAGAGAGGCATGCTTTGTGAATTAATCATTTTCTCTCCTACTTTTTCCAAGTCCTACAAATGTTTTTGTGACCTTCCAATGGAGATTAAGCTGTGGGTCCTTGAGGCTCTCTGAGCTTGGTTGTTTTTTTATCCAACTAGGTAACATCATCAATGCTAGAAGGGAGTGGGGTTTGCTCTCATTTTATAAACCAGTGGCTGGCCCTGCCAGTGTGTGAGAGAGTGTTGAATAGGCTGGCAGAGCACACTATCAATCAGAAGACATGATAAAAAATTCCTTAATTTCACAACAGGACAACCATAGTTTTGTGGGAAGCCCTCCCCCACTCCTAGAAGAATGAAATATTTTGAGGAATATTAAAAAAGCAGAATATTATATTTCCCCAAAGGGAGAAATGGAAATGAATGTTTTTTTAGAGGCAGAAAGCAGCCCCCACTTTTTCTTAATAGCCCACAGCAGATGCCAGCACTTAAGAGATAAAGAGCTTATTGAAAAAAAAGAAGCCAGCTATCTAGATGGCTCTATCCATAAGCAAAGCAAATAGCACAAGCAGAAATCCATTCAAGACAGGGTATTTCGAAAGTGCTTGCGGCAAAGTTTGTTTTATTGTTTTATTGGATTTACAGCTAACAAAGGCAGAATGATAGGATTAGAAGCAGCCCCTCACCCAAGATCCAACACAGGATAAAAGCCATTAGCTACAATAGGAATTGCCCCTTTCAGAACACAAGTCCCTTCATTGTAGTCCAAACTGCAGTCACAGAAACCTGGGAGCTCAGATAAACAATAAGCCAGAGGTTGACCAGATTAGCTCAGACAAGCACCTAGGATTTGCATTTCCTCTTTTGCCTATAGAGCCAGCTATGACCCCTACCTAACCCCTACATGACCCCCATAGGAATCTAACAACAGCCAATAGAATATTAAAGGACATGTTCTTGCACAGGAACAGGAAGCTCAAATACAAAGCCCAAAACAAGGTATAAAAACCCACCCACTCTCAACTCCATTTTGTCAGCTGCCCAGAATCACATGTGATTCTGCTTCATCAATAAGCCATCTTTCCAATCAGTTCCATGTTTCCAGTGTCTTTCTTCCAGCTTGGAACTGAACCAGATGGATTTTCCTTCCAATAGTTTCATCTGGGAAACTGTGAGCATCCTAGACCGAACCAAATCCAAAAATGCTAGAGAATACCCAGAAGTCTGCCATTTAGACAAATCAGCCATCAACGGATACATAGAGATAAACAGCATCTATGCACGTTAGAAGTTCTGTCTATATAGAGCACCACAGAGCCAACAAAGAGTACAGTCACCATGTGCTTTACTGCTCAACTGCTGTAACTGTATCAGGAAGCAGGGAAACTACTTAGAACAAAAGAGCATAGAGTATATACCATAGATCCATACTTGTAAATGCTGCCATCTGCTGGCTGAATACTATTATAGTTGTTGCATAAAAATACTGTACATTCCACCCAGTGGTGAAATCCAATTTTTTTTTACTACCAGTTCTGTGGGCGTGGCTTGGTGGGCGTGGTGTGGCTTGGTGGGTGTGGCAGGGGAAGGATACTGCAAAATCTCCATTCCCACCCCACTCCAGGGGAAGGATACTGCAAAATCTCCATTCCCACCCCACTCCAGGGGAAGGATACTGCAAAATCTCCATTCCCAACCCACTCTGGGGCCAGCCAGAGGTGGCATTTGCCAGTTCTCTGAACTACTCAAAATTTCCACTACCGGTTCTTCGAACTACTCAAAATTTCCTCTACGGGTTCTCTAGAACCTGTTGGAACTTGCTGGATTTCACCTCTGATTCCCACAACGAATTCCAGCAATAAGCCATTCAAAAGAAACAATCAAAAATAACCAAAAAGAACTGAAAACTTCAGAGCACCTCCTTGCCAGCAAATGACATCCAAATGAAGAAAAATTAACACTAGGGGGGTAATACTAGACCAACCATAAAAAACTACACAATATCAATACTCCACTTGCTTCTAGCGCTGATTTACTCAGTTTGGGGTAATGTAACATTGGCACGAAAACAACCAAGCTCTACTGTGCTTTCAATATCTACTTTTAAGTCAGTGGTGGGTTGCCCCCAGTTCGGACCGGTTCTATAGAACCGGTAGTAAAACCGGAGGGAGGCTCCACCCACCGACCCCGACGTCATCAGAACGCTTCTGCGCATGTGCAGAAGAGCGCGCACGGGGCCCCGTTGCAAACCAGTAGTAAAGGTAAGTAGAACCCACCCCTGTTTTAAGTACCGTCAAAGTTTCCGTAACCTCATCTACACAACTCAAGCCGTTAGAAACTCCTCACAGACAGGTGAAATGTTTTTCAAAACTTTACCGAAAGAAGCCAAAGGGGAATGTAGAGCTTTTCCATCGAAGTGTTTGGAGAACAAAAGCCCCGGAGATGTGATGGGTGGGAAGGACACGCTTCTCTTTGCTACGCAGGAGTTGCCGCAGAAAAGAAAGTGGGACACTTTTAACCCCTGTCAATCTCCTGTCTGGCTCCCCAACTACAACATGACTTCTAGCAACTGACAGCTTTTCATTGTGCAAGAACATTTATTTATTTTAAAAAAAAAAACCAAAGTCTTTTCTTTTCCCCTGTCTGGTTTTTTTATTTTAACCACGTTTATCCGTGAAGAAAACTTGTCCGTGTCGGTTCAGGATGTGTAGGCGCTCGGGATTAATTAGAGGCCGTTTTGTTTGTATGTTTGGGGGCCAGGTTTCAGTCTGCAAATTTGAGTTTTAAGGCATTAAAAATAGATATCCTTTTTATTATTTATTATTTATTATTATTTATTATTATTATTATTTTTTTGCTTTAATTTATATGCCGCCCTTCTCCGGAGACTCAGGGCGGCTTACAATGCGTTAAGCAATAGCCTTCATACTTTTGAATATTTATACAAAGTCAGCTTATTGCCCCCACAAACTGGGTCCTCATTTCACCTACCTTTGAAAGGATGGAAGGCTGAGTCAACCTTGAGCCTGATGAGATTCGAACTTGCAGTAATTGCAAGCAGCAGATGTTAATAACAGTGCTTTAGTCCACTCTACTACAGGCTCTTACCTTATTATTCCAATTTATATACCGTCCTTCTCCCGAAGGACTCAGGGCAGTGTACAGCCAAAAGTAACAGCACACAAATATAAAATTTAAAAACGATTTAAAAGCATATTAAATAATTTGGCCCAGCTATTCAAATAAAACATGCGTTTTAAAATTTTAAAAAGTTAAAAAAGTTAAAAAAAAATTAGGCCAGCCCAGCTTGTTGGAACAGTAAAGACTTAAGGGCACGGCAAAAGGTATGTAGGTCGGGGATCCTCCGTATCTCCGGGGGCAATTCATTCCAGAGGGCAGATGCCCCCACAGAGAAGGCTCTCCCCCTGGGGGTCACCAGTCAACATTGTTTGACCAACGGCACCCGGAGGAGCCCCTCTCTGTGGGAGTGTACTGGCCGGTGGGAGGCTATCGGTAGCAGCAGGCGATCTCATAAGTACCCAGGTCCTAAGCCATGGAGCGCTCTGAAGATGGTAACCAACACCTTGAATCGCACCTGGAAGACCATCGGAAGCCAGTGCAGCTCGCGCAGGAGAGGTGTTACATGGGAGCGCCATGTTGCTCCCACAATTTAAATTCCTTTTCCTTAATATGTGGGGATCTGATGTGTACATTTCCTCCGTGCCTTGTTCTGTTTAAAATGATCTCCCAAAGAAACCTTCCCTTTAAAGTACAAGTTTCCGATCCAGGTTTTAACATCTAATTTTCCCCTTGGAAGGAAGAGGAGGAGAAGGAAGAGGAAATGAAAGCATAATCATAATTTCTTCTCTTTAAATTGGAACTTCTGGTTACATTCTGTTTCAGATGTTTCCCTTCTTTCTTCCCTCCCTCCCTCTCTCCCTCCTCCTCTCCTCTCTTCCTCCCTTCTTCCTCCCTCCCTCTTTCTTTTCTCATTCCCTTCCTCCTCTTCTCTCCCTCCCTCCCTCTCTCCTTCCTCCTCTTCCTTTCTTCCTTCCCCCTTTCTTTCCTTCCTTCCTTCCCTCCCTCTTTCTCTCTCAGGTGACCCTGAGGACTACAGATAAACCTCCAAGTAGCCTCAACGACCCTCTAAAAGGATGCAAATGACCAGCTGTCTGCAAGGAGTATAAATCCTTCCATTCCCCACCCTCTGGTCAGAGCTGAAGAAGCTTCTTGGATGAGAAGTGAAACGTCTTCAAAGAAAAACCAGAAAGTCCAGTTGCCTCTTGAAAAAGCACCTTTGGGACAACCAGGACCTGGATGATGGAGAATCTCCATAGACATTTGGGCTCAATTGTGATTGTAAATCAAGGACTACCTATAGTCAAGACTTGAACTCATGATGCAATGTCATTGGAGAGCCCCCCCCAACGAACCCTTGAAGTGATCCTTGCTGATATCTGTCCCAATGGTTCATGAAGTGTCTCCTGACAAGACAGGTGAACTCTGGGTGTGTTGCAAATTTATGAAGCTAAGGGAGTCATTGTGATATGTTGTAATACAGCATAAAAAGGTCAAGGTCAAGGTTCCCTTCGCACCTATGTGCTAGTCGTTCCTGACTCTAGGGGGCAGTGCTCATCTACGTTTCAAAGCCGAAGAGCCAGCGCTGTCTGAAGACGTCTCCATGGTCATGTGGCCAGCATGACTCAATGCCAAAGGCGCACGGAACGCTGTTCCCTTCCCACCAAAGGTGGTCCCTATTTTTCTACTTGCATTTTTTACATGCTTTCGAACTGCTAGGTTGGCAGAAGCTGGGACAAGTCACGGGAGCTCACCCCGTTACGCGACACTAGGGATTTGAACCGCTGAACTGCCGACCTTTTGATCAACAAGCTCAGTGCCTTAGCCACTGAGCCACCGCAGCCCTGTAACACAGCATAGAGTGTGTTAAAACAACGACAATAAGCCAGCATAGCTTCATAATCAGGCTTAGATGACCAGAGATGAAGTTTTTCAAAGCAGGAAAGACAGTGGTTCTCACAAGACTCCTCAGTTACTACTAATAAAAAAAAAAAATCTGTCCTAGGCACTACTGCACAATTCTTTTGCGCCCCTCGTGAGTTGAGCACCTGCAATAGTAAGTATAGGAATAATTTTCCACTATTGGGAATAGATTAAGTGCCTCAACCTATAATTGCACACATACATTAACCCACTCCTTCTGTGTCTGAAAATTGGGGAGAGGGGAAAAAAGAGAGAAGGGGGAGAGGAAGAAAGAGAGAGAAGAGAGTGAGAGAGAGAGAGAGAGAGGAAGAGAGAGAATGAATGAGAAGGAAAGAGAAAGAAAGAAAGAAAGAAAGAAAGAAAGAAAGAAAGAAAGAAAGAAAGAAAGAAAGAAAGAAAGAAAGAAAGAAAGGAAGATGAAAAAAGAGGGGGGGAGAAGAAGAGAGAAAAGGAATGAGAAGGAAAGAAAGAGAAAGAGAGAAAGAGAAAGAGAGAAAGAAAGAAAGAAAGAAAGAAAGAAAGAAAGAAAGAAAGAGGAAGATAAAAAAGGGAGGGAGAGGAAGAGAGAGAAGGAATGAGAAGGAAAGAAAGAGAAAGAAAGAAAGAGAAAGAAAGAAAGAAAGAAAGAAAGAGGAAGATAAAAAAGGGAGGGAGAGGAAGAGAGAGAAGGAATGAGAAGGAAAGAAAGAGAAAGAAAGAAAGAGAGAGAGAGAAAGAAAGACAAAGGAAGGAAGGAAGGAAAAAAGGGGACAGGAGAGAAAGAGAGAGAAAAAAAGTCAGAGAAAGAGAGAAAATGACAGGGGGAAGAAGAGAGAGAGGTGAGAGAAACAGACAGGAGAGAAAGAGTAGAGAAAGAAAGGAAAAAAGAAAAAGGAAGGAAGGAGACAGGGAGAAAGAGAAAGAAAGTTAGAGAAAAAAGAGCGAGAGAGAGAGAGAGGGAGAGGGGGAGAGAGAGAGAGAGAAGATGGGAGGGAAAACGGTGTGCTCGATTGGGGAACTGCCTAACCAAGACTTATTTCCGAAGCTGCTATCCAGGAGCAGCTTAAGTGGGGAGACAATTACAGAGATAAGATGCCGTTTTAGCAATTGAACATCTGTATGTCAAGCTGGCTAAATGAAATCCATGTCGGCCTCTTAAGCGAAGACCAATCCAATTGGAAGCGTGTGGCAGAAGACGGCCGATGAGATAAGCCCAGCCACTTTGCGATGGGCTCACCTGGCTAATTTCTTCCATGTTTTAAACACCAGCTTTACCTTCGGCCAACAAAAATCCACCCAAGAGCATGTCCTTCTCAGAGGCCAGAATCTATGTGGCAGAATCTCTCTCTCTCTCTCCTCTCTCCTCTCTCTCTTTTCTCTGACCAACACTATATAGCCAAAGAAATTTGCTTTACATGACAACACTTCAAAGTATAAAATATAAAATATTTTTATATATAGAATAGAAAATAGAGAAGAGAGAAGAGAAGAGGAATAGAATAGAATAACAGAGTTGGAAGGGACCTTGGAGGTCTTCTAGTCCAACCCCCTGCTTAGGCAGGATACCCTACACCAGTGATGGCGAACCTTTTAGACGCCGAGTACCCAAACTGCACATCACACATGCCCAAATTGAAAGGTGCACATGCGCAGACATGCTCATGCGCAGCAGGGACCGGGAGACGAGCTGGCCGGCGTGAAGCAGGGCATCCCAACACCGGGGAGCGCGGCAAGAGGTAAGATCCTTTTCTTTTGTGAGCTTTTGTTTCGTCGTTTGCAGGGAAACAGAAGCTCACGAAAGAAACGCCACGGAGATCTGACCTGGGACGACTGCACATGTGCCAGGAGAGGGGGCTCTGTGTTTAGGGTCCTACACCATTTCAGACAAATGCTTATCCAACCTCTTCTTAAAAACTTCCAGTGTTGGAGCATTCACAACTTCTGGAGGCAAGTTGTTCCACTGATTAAGGAAATTTCTCCTTCATTCCAGGTTGCTTCTCTCCTTGATTAGTTTCTACCCATATTGTATTTATATAAGAGTATAAAGTAAAGAGTGAAGCCCATGAACACGTCTTGACCTCTGCAGATCCCAAAAGGGAATGAGCCAGTGGTGAAAGCTAAAATTTGTTACTACCGGTTCTGTGGGCGTGCCTTGGTGGTGGTGGGGGTAATGTGACTGGGTGGGCATGGCCATTTTTTTTTAACTTTTAAAACCATTTTTTCTACAGCCTCTTCGGCGAAGAGATTGTAAAAAAATGCTTTCAAAAGGCTCTGACGATCCCAGCTGAGTTGCCTGATCGGCAGAGGCTTTTTTAAAAAAGCCTCTGCCGATCAGGCAACTCAGCTTGGATCGTCAGAAGCATTTAAAAGAAAAAAAAGGGTTTTTTTCTTTTAAAAGCCTTTGACAATCCCAGCTGAGCCGCGCGATCATCAGAGGCTGTTTTTTTTTTTACTTTTAAAAGCATTTTTTTGGCTGAAGAGGTTGTAGAAAAAATGCTTTTAAAAGTAAAAAAAAAGCCTCTGATGATTGTGCGGCTCAGCTGGGCATGGGGGGGGGCAGGAATTTTTGCTACCAGTTCTCCGAACCACCCACCTCCATCGCTACCGGATCGGGCGATCCAGTCCGAACCGGGAGCATTTCACCCCTGGAATGAGCTTTGAACCTTGAAGATATCCCCCCCGCCACCTCCCCCCCCATCAAGATACAAAGAAGGGAAAATTTTCAGGTAGTCCTTGACTTAAACAACCATTCCTTTAGTGACCTTTTTTCAAAGTTGAAAAAAAATGATCGTTTTGCACACATATGACCGTTGCAGCATCCCCATGGTCACATGATCAAAATCCAGATGCTTGGCATAATTGGCATGTACTTATGACGGTTGCAATGTCCTGGGGTCATGTGATCCCCTTTTGTGACCTTCTGATGAGCAAAGTCAATGGGGAACGAAGCCAGATTCATTTAACAACCGTGTTACTAACTGAACAGGTGCAGGGATTCATCTAAGAACTGTGGCAAGATAAGTGTCAACTCGCAAAGCATCCCTGGCCGGCTCTTAAGTCGCCATAGGCAAAGGGGATGGGAAAACCAGCGAAACAGCATGGCAGCCAAAAACAAAAGCACATTCCAGACATATCTCTCTCAAGGCTGTCTACCAGGGTTACCCACAACAGCCAGTGGGGAGTGATCTCTACAACCCGCGAAATTACTCCGTTGGCGAATGTGACTGATGACACACCCTGGGGGAAGGGGGGAAACAGGGTCATGCTTGGGTCGCAAATTACGTGGGGTCAGAGTTGGCTTCGTGCCAACATGAATTTCTGGATTTCTTTTGAAGCTTGGCTCGAGGCTCATGATTTAATTAGGGCAAAACTCACTTCACAACTCTCCTGCTTAGCACTGGAAATTTGGGGTTCAATCGTGGCCATAAGTTGAGGACTACCCATGTATCAGATCTCTCTCTCTTTCTCTCTAGCTACAACCTTATCAATCTCACTTGAATCAAAGAGCTTAGAGATAGCTTTCTAAACCACATTCTCTCACCTTTGCACGTCAAACTCCTGAAGCCTCTTTAATCTTTCATTCCCCGTTTAATTTTTAAAATTTGATTCAGTCATTACCATAAACATTAAACAATATTTCCTGTTTAAATATGAATGGGCGGCATGATTTGATGGAAACGGAAGCGTTCAGATGGCTAATGCATTTTATTTCAGCCGTTGAGTTTGACTATTATTTCCCGTCCAGCTGCTGCTGCCTCCCAGGGACCCTCCAGGAGGAAATTTCTCAAAGGACACAGCTGGAGAAAGATGGGATGGGATCTTTCAACTTAGAGATACCCCCCAAAAAATCACGTGAAGTATTGGTATCATTTTATAAAACCTTAAAATTGGAAGACTGCATCCAGTTCTGGTCACCACATCACAGATAAGACGTTGAGACTTGGGAAAAAGTGCAGAAAAGAGCAGCAAAGATGATGAGGAGGACTGGAGGCTAAGACATATGAAGAACGGTTGCAGGAACTGGGTATGTCTAGTCTGATGAAAAGAAGGACTAGGGGAGTCTTCCAATATCTCAAGGGCTGCCACAAAGAAGAGGGAGTCAAGATCTTCTCCAAAGCACCTGAGGGCAGGACAAGAAGCAATGGGTGGAAACTAACCAAGGAAAGAAGCAACCTAGAACTTAAGGAGAAACTTCCTAACAATGAGCACAACCTTCTGAATGAATTGTCTTGTGGGCGCTCCATCAATGGAGTCTTTTAAGAAGAGACTGGACAGCCATTTGTCTAGTTGGGCTAAAGGTTGGACTAGAAGACCTCCACAGTGCCTTCTTATTGTGGTCCGCCGGCAGCCTGCGGAGCTGGCAGCAGAGTCGGACAGTGAGGAGGTTGGGGAGGACCATGGGCCAGTCCTGGATTCTGGAGAAGGCTTGGACAAGGGCTCTGCATCGGAGGCAGAGAGGGGGCCAGGGCCATCTGGGAGGTACGTGCTGCCTCCGGAGCCTCCAGTCTGACATCAGAGAGGCAGAGGAACAGGGAGGAACCTGTTCCTAGTGCGCGCATGCGCAGAGCTGCCAGAAGGCAAGAACAGTTAAGACAAAAGGGACGACTCAGGAGTAGGGCTTGGAGATGATTGGCCCCTCCTATGACATAAAGGAGGAGCAAAGGCAGATGAGCCTTTTCAGGAAGCAACTTTGTTTGTTCTGGTCGGTTTAAATTCTGAAGCTCCATTTTGATTCTGCGCTCCATGTGGCCTTCCAAAGCTAATCGCCAATTAGGTCTTTGGCAGCGTGTCAAGGGAGATAAAGGTGGGTGCTTATCAGCCTTATCCCGAAGGGCTGTGGCAGACTTCTGTCGGACTCTTTACAAACTCTTGGTGATTCAGCACAGGCTGTGAATAAACAGAATTCACAGCTGTTGAAATACAAAGAGGGATTTTGGGACTAATTGTGTGCTTCTTACTGTCTCAGGAAGCCTAGGTCAGAACACTTCCAGCTCTATTCTGATTGATTGATTGATTGATTTTGATCACAATGATCATAAACACAAACAGTAAAAAGTGCAAAGAGCAACTAAGCAACTATCTACGAGACCGCCTTCTGCCACCGATAGCCTCCCATCGACTGGTACCAGGGGTGGGTTCTAAATTCTTTTACTACCGGTTCTGTGGGCGTGGCTTATTTTGTGGGTGTGGCTTGGAGGTCATGTGACTAGGTGGGCGTGACTAGCTGGTCAGAGTCATTTCTGGAAGGTCCTCGCACTTACGACCAGTCCTCGCACTTACGACCCGACTCATTTGTTTGCTTTTAACACTGATCAGCTGTAGGACGGCCCTTTGAAGCCCCCCGGCAAGAGTTTATACAGTTTTTTTCCCTCTAGTCATCAGCTGGGACTCAGGAGGCAGCAATAGATTGGGGGTTGGAACAAATAAAAGGTAAGAATAATGTGGGGGGGGAGAGCGGGGGGGAGAACCGGTTCGGTGACGTCATATCGTCACCGCTACCGGCTCGGCCGAACCGGACCAAACCGGGAGGAACCCACCACTGACTGGTACGCTCCCACAGAGAGGGGCTCCTCCGGGTGCCGTCGACTAGGCAATGTCAGCTGATGACCCCCAGGGGGAGAGCATTCTCTGTGGGGGACTCTACCCTCTGGAATGAGCTGCCCCCGGAGATTTGTAGGATTCCCGACCTGCGTACCTTTTGTCGCGCCCTAAAAACATTATTATTCCAACAAGCAGGGCTGGCCTAAATAATAATAATGTTTTACTATTTTAATGGGTTGTTTTATTAGAGTTTTCGGCCAATTTATTTAATTGTTTTAAATTGCTTTTAATTTTTCTATTGTCATGGTTTCATTTCTGGCTGTACACCGCCCTGAGTCCTTCGGGAGAAGGGTGGTATAGAAATTTAATAAAATAAAATAAATAAATAAAAGATGATCAAAGGCATGGAGACTAACTCATATGAAGAAAGGTGGGAGGAATTGGGCATGGCCTGTCTAAAGAAAAGAAGGACTAGGGGGGATATGATAGCAGGATTCCAGTATTTGAGGGGCTGCCACAAAGAAGAAGGGGGGGGTCAACTTATTTTCCAAAGCACCAGAAAGGAATACAAGAAACAATGGATGGAAACTAATCAAGGAAAGAAGCAATCTGGAATCAAGGAGAGATTTCCTAACAGTGAGAAGAATTAACCCGTGGAATGGCTTGCCACCAGAAGTTGTGGATGCTTCATGACTGGAGTTCTTAAGAAAAGACTGGACAGCCATCTGTCTCAAATATTATAGGATCCCCTGCTTGAGCAGAGGGTTAGACTAGAAGACCTCCAAGGTCTCTTCCAGCTCTGTTCTGATAGATTGATAGATTTCAGCCTCTCCTCCAAATTCTAACCATATCTGAGCCTGCTTAGCTTCTGAATCAAGACAGGATTAGCTGGGTGCTGTGGAGACCTATCCTTATTGCAAATTCACTTTTCTGAGTTAGACCCTCCTGCAGCCAACATTAAACCAATAAACTTCATTAACTATCTCCTTCATTAACTCAGCACACTATCTCCACGCTTGGAAAAATCACATTTGAGTGGCCTGTTGGAGGGAAGGTGATGAAATTAGCTGGGTTGGCATTTCCATGTACCTCATTTGCAGTAGGACATTCCATGGATTCTAAGTGCCTATTTATATCGATGTAACATAGATAGACCACAGACACTATATATGTCATTGCTAAGAAGTAAAAACAAACAAACAAACAACTTTTTATTAGGGATTTTACCAGAAATATATAACAAAGAACTGCAGTATTTAATTGTGAATCTTCTAACAGCAGCTAGAATTGCATTTGCTAAAAATTGGAAAGAAGAAATGATACCTACGGATGAAGAAATTATTATGAAAATGTTGGACTGTGCCGAAATGCGTAAACTGACATTTGAAATAAGAGAGCAGGAAGAAAAACAATATTATTTGAAATGGGATTTATTTTACCATTGGGTAGATAATAAAAAATGGTGATATGTAATAAGTAAATGTTGAAATACTTTAAATGATGATACAACTGATATATTTTATGTAGGAATAAATTTTGGATATGTAGTGATATTGTGAAGAGAGGAGAGGGCACTAGGGATGCAAACCGTCCGATGTACTGTCTGTACTTGATTGAATGAATGATGTTTGTATGTTTTTTTTTCTTTTTTTCTTTTTCTTTTAAATAAAAAGACTGAGTAATCAGGAAAAAAACAACAACAACTTGACGGCACATAAACATACTGCATCCAGTTTTGGTCACCACATTACAAAAGAGATGTTGAGACTCTAGAAAAAGTGCAGAGAAGAGCAACAAAGATGATGAGGGGACTGGAGGCTCAAATATATGAAGAACGGTTGCAGGAACTGGGTATGTCTAGTTTAATGAAAAGAAGGACTAGGGGAGACATGATAGCAGTCTTCCAATATCTCAGGGGCTGCCCCAAAGAAGAGGGAATCAAACTATTCTCCAAAGCACCTGAAGGCAGGACAAGAAGCAATGGGTGGAAACTAACCAAGGAGTGAAGCAACTTAGAACTAAGGAGAAATTCCCTGACAGTGAGAACAATGAATCAGTGGAACAACTTGCCTCCAGAAGTTGTGAATGCTCCAACACTGGAAGTTTTTAAGAAGAGGTTGGATAACCATTTGTCCGAAATGGTATAGGGCCCTGATGGCGAACCTATGACAGGCGTGCCAGAGGTGGCACACAGATCTCTCTCTGTGGGCATGGCACCATCGCCAGCTGTTCTTCCAGACCCCATGTGCACATGCTCGCTGGACAGCTGGTTCAGTGTGCATGCGCACTGGCCAGCTGTTCTCTTCCGGATTCCGATGCTCCGGCGCAAGTATACGCATACCAGTTTTGGCACTGAGTGCCGAAAAGGTTAACCGTCACTAGTATAGGGTTTCCTGCCTAAGCAGGGGGTTGGACTAGAAGACCTCCAAGGTCTCTTCCAACTCTATTCTATTCTATTCTATTCTATTCTATTCTATTCTATTCTATTCTATTCTATTCTATTCTATTCTATTCTATTCTATTCTATTCTATTCTATTCTATTCCATTCCATTCCATTCTATTTGATTCGATTCCATATTTTCTATTCTATTCTATTCTATTCTATTGTATTCTATTCTATTCTATTCTATTCCATTCCATTCCATTCCATTCCATTCCATTTGATTCGATTCCATATTTTCTATTCTATTCTATTCTATTCTATTCTATTCTATTCTATTCTATTCTATTCTATTCTATTCTATTCTATTCTATTCCAGCCTTCAACCAAGCTACAGATATTCACCGCTATTGCAAAAAAACATGTTTCTATTAGGGAATAGAGATAATATTACATTAGCGAGGAGCACTTTTAAAATAGACCTGTATGTACCAGAAAGCATGTACCACATTTTCTATATCCTGGGTCTGTTGAAAAGGAAGTCAATCCTGAATTTAAAACACCCAACTCAGAGAAACAGCTCTTTATGTGAATCCTTTATCGCATCCTCAAAAAAAGTTTAAAATGTCCCATTTAAAAGGAACTATTTTTTAAAGAGGGTCTTCCATTTGGATTTTTAAAAAATGCATGTAAAGTCACCTAAAATTATTTTATGAAAGCATCTTCGTATTGGAAGGAAATCGGATGATGCAATTAGAAAAAAAAAACGGGAATAGTAATGAAAGCGATCATTTATCTACATGGTGGATGCATTGAAACTAGAATATTCATAGCTCAGGGTTGAAAGGAGGAGTCCTTGGTGCTCTTGGAACTTGGTTGTTTTCTTGCAGATGTCTCTTTACCCAACAAGGTAACATCATCAGCACTACAAAGTAGTGAGGTTTGCTCTGTTTATATACAACTAACTTGTCCTGTCATTGTTGGTGGGAATATTTTACTGGTTCCTTGATTGAGCTGTTGTTGGCTGTTTGATTTGTTTGTCTGAGTTGGTAGTTCCTTGATTGGAGTATTGTTTATTCTTTACTGTTAATTATTGCTGGTCTTTACTCAGACAAATTGACCATCAACAGGCACATAGAATTAAACAACGTCTACACACCATTCAAAAGAGTCAAGAAGCTAAAAATGTAACCAAAAGACCCAAATGCCTCGTCACTGGCCATCAACACCCAGATAAGCAGAGATTGACACCAAGATTAATATTAAACCCACAACCAAATAGTAAATAATATTTCAATCAAGGACATTTCCAACCATTCCACTCATCGCATTCTACCTCTTTAGGGTCTAGACCGAAAGGGGTTAAGCTAAGAAACAAGAATCTGAAATCACTGATCGTGTGTGAATTTCGAAAGTAAATTTACAACACAAGGGCGCAACTTTCCAGCGAGTCATCTATATATAGACAGTTTAAAGTGCACAACGTTGTCCATTCCCCGATGGAGAGAGGAGGAAGCCTCCCTCCTGCATAGAGTTTGCTGCAATTTGCTGCAATCTTTTTTTTTGTAAGTCAATAATGACTTGATGGCAGCTAATCAATTCCTTTTATCAATCTCAGAAATAATTTGCTAAGAAGCAAAGACGGAAGAGCTTTCAAGTGACCATCAACCTCCCAGCTAAGGAAAACTCATCCCTTCAATGTCGAGATGGGCCTTTTTCTTTGGCAATAAATACCCGGTAGCGCCACCGCAGAGTTTAGCTCAGGGATCTCCAATCTTGGCAACTTTAAGACTTGTGGACTTCAACTCCAAGATGTCCACAAGTCTTAAAGTTGCCAAGATTGGTGACCCCCTGGCTTAGATGTTCGGAGGGTCAGTGTATGCAACCCCTCCAAAGACAGGTGTCATTCACACCTGTCTTCCGTGGGGTTCACTGGGGATCGTGTGAAGTATTAGCACCACTTTACAAAGCCTTGGTAAGAACACACTTGGAATACTGCATCCAATTTTGGTCACCACAATATAATGTGTAGTGTATATTGGAAGTGGTGGTCCTTCGAGAGCTGCATACAACGAAACCTCAGAATAGAATAGAATAGAGTAGAGTAGAGTAGAGTAGAGTAGAGTAGAGTAGAGTAGAGTAGAGTAGAGTAGAGTAGAATAGAATAGAATAGAATAGAATAGAATAGAATAGAATAGAATAGAATAGAATAGAATAGAATGCGTGGAGTGGAGTGGAGTGGAGTGGAGTGGAATGGAATGGAATGGAATGGAATGGAATAGAATAGAATAGAATAGAATAGAATAGAATAGAATAGAATAGAATAGAATAGAATAGAATATTGAAATAGAATAAAGAATAGAATAGAGTAGAGTAGAATTAAAGGGACGTGGTGGCTAACTGGCTAAGACGCTGAGCTTGTCGATCGAAAGTTCGGCAGTTCAGCAGTTCGAATCCCTAGTGCCGCGTAACGGGGTGAGCTCCCGTGATTTGTCCCAGCTTCTGCCAACCTAGCAGTTCGAAAGCACGTAAAAAATGCAAGTAGAAAAATAGGGACCACCTTTGGTGGGAAGGGAACAGCATTCCGTGCACCTTTGGCTTTTAGTCATGCCAGCCACATGACCACGGAGACGTCTTCGGACAGCGCTGACTCTTCGGCTTTGAAACAGAGATGAGCACCGCCCCCCTACAGTCGGGAATGACTAGCACATATGTGCAAAGGGAACCTTTACCTTTACTAGAGTAGAATAGAATAGAATAGAATATTGCAATAGAATAAAGAATAGAACAGAGCAGAACAGAATAATAACTTTATTGTCACTTGAATGTGTACTAATCGGCATACATTAAAATGAAATTTCATGGCATAGAGCTCTCAAAGGGTCACCACCTACAACATACACTCCGTAAATATGACAAAATAAGTAAATAAATAAATGCAAAATTATGCAAGGACCCACGTATATGCTACGACACAGAGAAACAACACAATCTAGTGCGGAAGTATACATCTACATGGCCAGAAAAACGAATCTTGGGAGATTCATTTGTCTTCCTGCATTTCTCATTTCGGGCCACTTTGCTCCTGACTGCTATCAATTTAACTTCTTTCTGCCACTCACGGAAGGCGATCGCACCAAGGAGACATCCGAACTATTTCTGTGACAGAAACAGAAATGGCGCATTTTATGTTTCCGGGTGGCATTTGCTATTCTCTGTCTCTGGCTTTTCCATTCCCTGCCACCTTCGCTGCCTTACAGTTAATGGAATTTATGAGAACGCCTTGCAATTCTCCAAAATTGCCTCGCGTGGTCATTTGAGCAGGCGCCCCGTGAATTATGCAAGAGTCCGTTGCTTTAATTAAAACAAATCGCATTTCCTGCATCAGCCAATTGTATAAATCACTCCCCAAGGTCCCTTCGTGATGCTCCCACATAGCCGGTTCATGAGGGATGTTGACAGCAGACTCCGGTGAAAGGATACACGCAAACACACACTGGGGCATGCCAAGACACACGCTTGGGGGTCTCTTGTGTGTTTTTAAATACCTCCCTTTTGATTACAGGTAGTCCTTGACTTACAAAAGTTTGTTTAGCAACCATTGTGCACCAGTTACACCATTTCCTGAACCGACAATCCCTACTCATGCCCTAGTCCAGGGGTCCCCAACCTTTCGGACATCGGGGACCACTAAATTCATAATTTTAAATACCGCGGAACACTAATATGATCTGCCTAATGACCGGCTGGGTGGGCGTGGCTAGGTGGTCATGTGACTGGGTGGGCATAGCCAACTCGATGTCACTCGCATCAAGGGGCGCCTCACCGGCCGCTACTCACCCCTCCCCTCCCAGCCACTCCTTGCCTGCCCACCCGGGCTCCTTAGGGCCCCCACAGGAAACAGTTGTTGAAGCTAGGAAGCCACCATGAGAAAGAGTTGTCAACACAGCTGGCTCAGTTCAAATTGGATCTGGCTGAGAAGGAGGCTCAGTAGAAGCAGCACCTCACTGAGGACTAGGAGCATAGGCTTTCTAAATAGAGGGAAGACCTGCGGGAGTGCAAGGCCAGGTACCGGCGCCTGGAGGCTCAATGGGCTGAGATGTTCAGCCAGTTCCAAGCCATGATGCTGTCCCACTGGAACAAGGCTCTCCGGCTCTTCGCCACCAGTGACTCTTCCCTCCAGCCTTCGCCCAAAGCCCCGCACCAGGAGGCTGAAACAAACCCCAAGTCAGAATTTCTGCCCCCTTACGACCCACACAAAAAGACCCCGAAGGTTTTGACAAGCTTTTTGCTATCGTGTGCCAAAAGTGGGGGGAGCGCAGGGGGATGCCCACACCCATAATTCAATGCGCCCCCCCACATGTGTACGCGACACCCCATGCTCCCCCTGCTTTTGGCACGCGATGGTACAGTGGGCCCGGTAGGCCTGTTTTTTGCCCTCCCCAGGCTCCAGAGGCTTTCTTGGAGCGTGGGGATGGTGAAAACCGCCTTCCCCACCACCAGAGGAGGCCCTCTGGAGGCCGGAAACGGCCCGTTTCCCAACTTCCGGTAGGCCCGGAAGGCCTGAAAATTAGTTGGCTGGCGTGCACATACATGCTGGAACTGAGCTAGGGCAAAGCTCATGTGCCCACAGATATGGCTCCGCATGCCACCTGTGGCACGCGTGCCATAGGTTCACCATCACGGTTCTAGGAAGATACACCTGGTGGGAACCAGAAGAAGGGCCTTCTCTGTGGTGGCTCCCTCTCTCTGGAACATCATCCCCCCCAGAGATTAGAATGGCCCCCACTCTAACACCCTTCCGGAAGGCGCTGAAGTCCTGGTTCTGCCAGCAGGCCTGGGGAACCCGGAGAGGGATGGACCCCATTAAATGGCTCGTGTGAAGTGTTGTCGCCGGGGCAGGGTGTGTGTGTGTGTGTGTGATTTTATTTTATTATTTTAGTATATATAATTCTTTTATTAGTTTTATCGCTTTTTATATGTTTTTATATTTTTGTAAGCCGCCTTGCGTCGCCACGTGCGAATAGGCGGCAACGTAAATCTGAATAAATAAATAAATAAATAAATAAATAAATAAATAAATAAATAAATAATAAATAAATAAATTCAAAGTTGCAACGGCACTGAAAAAAGGTCACATGACCGGTTTTTCAGTTATTTGCAGCCTCCTGACGAGCGTGGAATCAAAATTAAGATGATTGGCAGCTGTTGACTCAGGACCGGTTTTCACACTTAAAGACTGTCGCAGCATCCCCACAGTCACGTGATCCAAATTCAGAAGGCTTGGCAACTGGCATGTACTTGCGACTGTTGCATTGTCCCCGGGGTGGGTGGGTGTCACGCAATCCCCCTTTTGCGAACTTCTGACGAGCAAAGTCCATGGGGAAGCCAGATTCGCTTAACGACCGTGTGACTAACTTATCAGCGGCAGTGATTCATTTAACAACCGTGACTTGAAAAGTTGTAAAATGGGGTTAACAAACGTCTCGCTTAACGACAGAAAATCTGGGCTCTGTTGTTGTCGTGAGCCGAGGGCTACCGGTATTCGGCATGATAAAATAGATAACAGACCTTCTATGGAGGTAGTCCTCGACTTACGACCACAACGGAGCTCAACATTTCACGTTGTTAAGCGAGACATTTGTTAAGTGAGTTTGGCCCCGTTCTACAACCTTTCTTGCCTTGGTTGTTAAGTGAATCCAGCTTTTCCTGTCGGCTTTGCTTGTCAGAAGGTCGCAAAAAGGGGATCACATGGACACTGCAACCGTCATAAATGCAAACCAGTTGCCAAGCATCTGAATTTTCATTACGGGATCGTTGTAGGGATGCTACGACTGGTCGTAAGTGTGAAAAATGCTCCTAAGTCCCTTCATTGGGTGCCGTTGTAGGTCGCTAAACAAATTGTTGTAATTCGAGGACTATCTGTATTGTGTCCTTTTTTTCCTCCCATTGTGGTCAGTAGTAAGAATTCTGGGTCACCAAGAAGGACCCCAAAGCCACTTCAGTTATGACAAACAAAATAACAACATTGTTTTTCCCTCTTTTCTTTGTTTTTAAGGCTAAGAAGGGACCCAGAGGGATTTCTCATGCTTTACGATATAATTAGATTGGACAACGAAACAATCTGCTTTTTACACCACTGCTGTTGACCCCATTTAACAAGGGAAATGACCACTGGGTATTCACAGCTGAAAGCGGAGCGAGGATGGAGGAGTGGAATGAAAGACAGATCCTCCCCACCCCCGAGAAAGTAGAACACAACGTCTAACGTTGGGGAGGAGTTGTATCGTTATGTCAACGCTGCTCACCACCTCAATCGGATAATACCGAGTTAGACGGAAGGGAGGAGGAGGAGGAGGAGGCGGAGAAGGAGAAGAAGAAAAAGGAGGAGGATGGAAGGGAGAGGGGCAGGAGAAGAAGTAGGACAAGGAGGAGAAGGAGGAGAAGGAGGAAAAGCTTCAGCAGCAGCAGGAGGAGCAGGTGCTGCTGGAGGAGAAGAAGAAGGAGCAGAAGAAGGAGGAAGAGGATGGAAAGGAGGAGGAGGAAGGAGAAGGAGGAGGAAGAACAGGAGGAGGAGGAATAGGTAGAGGAGGAGAAAGAGAAGAAGAAAAAGGAGAAGGATGGAAGGGAGAGGGGCAGGAGAAGGAGCAGGACAAGGAAAAGAAGGAGAAGGAGGAGGAGAAGGAGGAAAAGCTGCAGCAGCAGGAGGAGAAGGAGGTGTTGCTGGAGGAGAAGAAGAAGGAGCAGAAGAAGGAGGAAGAGGATGGAAAAGAGGAGGAGGAAAAAGAGGCGAAAGAGCAGGAGGAGCAGAACAAGAAGTAGGAGGAGGAAGGAGAAGGAAGAACAGTTAAGAAAAAAAGGGGTAACTTGGGAGTAAGGTTTGGAGATGATTGGCCCCTCCCACAAGACATAAAGGTGGAGCAAAGGGACATGAGTCTTTGCAGGAAGCAACTTTGTTTGTTCTGGTGAGTTTAAATTCTGAAACTCTGTTTTGACTCTGTGCTCCATCTGGCCTTGCAAAGCTAATTGCCAATTAGGTCTTTGGCGGTGTGTCAAGGGAGATAAAGGTGGGTGCTTATCAGCCTGATCCCGAAGGTCTGTGGCAGACTCCTGTCGGACTCTTTACAAACTTGGTGATTCAGCACGGGCTGTGAATAAACAGAATTCACAGCTGTTGAAATAAAAAGAGGGTTTTTGGAACTAATTGTGTGCTTCTTACTGTATCAGGAAGCCTAGGTCAGAACAGACATTCCCACATGATTCGCCAGCCCAGGGATGTCAAACTTGTCAGTGTATAAGAAATTATGAGCTGGGATAGCCATAACAAGAAGTCAGACAATGGGAACTGTTTGGTGACTAAGAAACAGGATCTGTTTGCTTCTGGATTCTGTGATTTCTGGTTCTAGCTTCTGCTGCATGGGTATTGTATACATGCATCATGTTTTATATTATTGCATGTGAACAAGTTTCTTCTATAAATGAATCCTGCTGAATTATTTACTTGTGTGCTGGTTGGATTGCTGCAAACTCTGAAAAAAAACTCAATTTCATTGAGGGCCGAATCAGGGCTGTGTTTGACCTTGGGGGCCCAGGGTGGGCATGGCCAGCTTGACATCACTTGTGCACCTGTGGTGGTCCAAGTGCTCTGCCAGTGAAAACTGGCTCCCAAGCTCCGTTTTCAGCTGCGACGGCCTCCTGCAACCCTCTGCCAGCAAAAACGGAGCTCAGGAAGGCCCCACGCAGCTCTCACAAGCTCTGTTTTTGCTGGCAGAGGCTCTGTGGGCTGGTCCTTTATTGTTTCCAGGGGGGCCCTGCGGCCCAGATCTAAACACCCCATAGGCCGGCTCCGGCTCCAGTTCCCGGGCTTTGAGTTTGACACCTCTGCGTTAGCCTGTCCTTTCCCACTTCCCTCCTTGAATTCAGGACCACTGTCCTCCCACCTTCCTGACCGAAGCCACTTGGGGTGATGATGGTGACAGAGATGGTAGCAGCTGGTTTCACGCGTTCTGCTAAAAATACTCCAGAAGTGTGTGAAAACTGTGATCCCCCTCTCTCTTCGAGGCATGGGGGTTAGAATCAGTCCATCCAAAGAGAGTGCAAAAGACACCGTTCATTGTCCCCTATAGGGCAGCTGTCTTTTTGAATGGCCATCAGCAAATGTTCTCGCACTGCCGTCTGCTCTGCCAAGCCAGAGAGCGAGTTGTTACGCTGAATTATTGAAAAGTGCATTTGAAGGAGCCAAAAAGTATCACTGGTCAAAATCTGATCATCAAAATGATGAACCGGAAGGAAGGAAAGTTAGTGGGGTTTTTTAAGGCCATTTTTCCTATTTGGGCAACTCAGAAGGTGCAGTGAAGGGAGAGAGAGACTACTGGAGGAATGGAAAGAAGGACAAGGCACATCGGTGGTGGAAAGGATAACGCTGCCATGCGTCCCAAAGGTGCTTTTTCAGGAGGCAACTGAACCTCCTTGTTTTTTTTTCTTTTGAAGATGTTTCACTTCTCATCCAAGAAGCTTCTTCAGCTCTGACAGGATAGTGGGGGAACTGAAGTGCTGAAGAAGCTTCTTGGATGAGAAGTGAAACATCTTCAGAAGAAAAACAAGAAAATCCAGTTGCCTTCTGAAAAAGCACTTTGGGACAACCATGACCTGGATGACCGAGAATCTCTACACACTTTTAGCAGTGGTGGGTTGCTACTACTTGGATTGGGCAAACTGGTAGCGGCAACAGGAGGCTCCGCCCACCTGCCCAAACATCTCTGTGCATGCGTGCGAACTGGTAGCGACGAGATTTGCATCCCACTACTGGCTTTTAGCTATACAATTTGGGATGAGCACCCTTGGATTGGTGTGGAAGTATGAACGGATTTCCAGAGGGAAAAATTGTAGACTGCAGGAACCTGGAGCACTACTCAGGTGACCCTGAGGACACAGAAAAACTTCCAAGTACTTCAAAGATCCTCTAAAAGGATGCAAATGACCAGCTGTCCACAAGGAGCATAAATCCTTCCATTCCCCATCATCCAGTCAGAGCTGAAGAAGCTTCTTGGATGAGAAGCGAAACCTCTTCAAAAGAAAAAAACAAGGAAGTCCAAGTTGCCTCTTGAAAAAAGCACCTTTGGGACAACTATGACCTGGAGGACTAAAAATCTCTACAAACTGCCATGCATCAAAAACATTTCGGAAACAACCAGCAGACTATCACAACCACAAGGCTGTGCTCACTATAGCACAGAAACCAATTAAAGTGCCCCAAAATAACTGAAGTGAGCCAAAAAAAACCAGTAGCCCAAGAAGAAAAAGCGGGAACCATCTACAATATATGGTGTAAGGACCACAAGAGACACAGTGTAGGATAAAGAGGCAGAAGAGTAGCAGAAAAACATCCATAAACACCAGTTAGGTGTTTAGAGACATGACGTAAACTCCTTAATTGCATAACACATGGATAGACTTCACCATAGTTTCAACTGGGAGATGGTAGTTATCCTAGACAAGCTAAGTTCAAAAATACTAGAGGGATCCAGGAAGCTTGGCAGTTAGACAAATCAGCCATCAACAGACACATAGAAGCCAGGGGTGAAATCCAGCAGGTTCTGACAGGTTCTGGAGAACCGGTAGCGGAAATTTTGAGTAGTTCGGAGAACAAGCAAATACCACCTCTATCTGGCCTCAGAGTGGGGTGAGAATAAGGATTTTGCAGTATCCTTCCCCCAGGAGTGGGGAGGGAATGGAGATTTTGCAATATCCTTCCTCCAGGAGTGGGGAGGGAATGGGGATTTTGCAGTATCCTTCCCCTGCCATGCCCACCAAGCCACGCCCACCAAGCCACACCACGCCCACCAAGCCACGTCCACAGAACCGATAGTAAAAAAAAATTGGATTTCACCACTGATAGAGGCAAACAATATCTACATAGCATTCAAAAGAAGCAATTAAAAAAAAATGGCAAGACCACAACCCCACCAGGAATCAACAGCCAGATAAACAGAGATTAACACCATGTAGTAGAAGTTCCTGGACTGTGCAGTACACATTAAGGAAGACAGAACCTTTAACATTGAAGCTTTACAGAAAACTCACATACAGAGTTCATATTTACATTAGATTCTCACCACCCACAGGAGCACAAAATGGGAGTCATCAGAACCCTACACCACCGAGGTGAAGGCCTGCCTAACCAGCAAAGATGGGAATGAAAACACATCAAGGAAACCCTCAAAATGTGTGGCGATCCCGAGTGGGCCTTCATCAAATCTCAAAAATTACTCTACAAGAGCTCCTCCATAACAGACAATGAAGAGAACAATAAGCAAAGCAATGTTGTTATTCCATACACTGCAGGAATGTCTGAAAAGCTCAGGAGGATCTTCAGTCAACACAACATACACAACGTGCACACTTTAAACTCAAGAATACACTAAGGCAGAAGTTTGTCCACCCCAGGGATAAAACACCCAGACACAAACTGAGCAATGTGGCATATGCACTGCAGTACAATGCAACGAGATGTGCAGATCTGTACATTGGGGAAACAAAACAACCACTTCAAAAACGCATGGCACAACATAGGAGAACAAACCCATCAGGATAAGATTCAGCAGTCCAGCTGCATTCAAAAGACAAAGGCCACATTTTGGACAGAGAGGACTGCTGGTTTGAAAGAAGGGTCAAAGGGGCCACCTACATTATGTCAAAGTTGCACAGTTATCTCTCAACAGGGGGGAGGGATACGACATCATCTATCTCCTGTCTACAATGTAGTCCTTTCAGCAGTTCCAAAAGGGATTTGCACCCATTTGCACTATTCAAGTGACCCTGAGGTCACAGATAAAACCCCAAGTGGCCTCAATGCCTCTCAGAGAGAGTGTTAGTGACCAGATGACTGCAAGGAATGTAAATCCTTCCATTCTCCACATGCAGTCAGAGCTGAAGAAGCTTCTTGGATGAGAAGCACAATGTCTTCAAAAAAAAAAAGTGAGAAAGTTCAGTTGCCTCTTGAAAAAGCACCTTTGAGACAACTATGACCTGGATGACTGAGCATCTCCACAGACGCCAAGTAGTAAACCAATCAAAGAGCTACTAACTCAGACAAACAACAACAACAACAAGCTAATACAGGAACTAACAAAAACTCTCCCACCAACATTGATGGAGCAAGCCACTAGTACATAAACAGAGAGCAAACCCCACTCCCTTCTAGCATTGATGATGGGTAATGAACGTCTACAAGAAAGTCATCAAGCTCAGAGAGCACCAAGGACCCCAAAAACAAAGGTTAGATTTATACAACACACTGATCACAGTTATAAATTAAGCTATGTTGTTGTTGTTAGTTGCGAAGTCGTATCCGACCCATCGTGACCCCATAGACAACTTTCCTCCAGGACTTCCTGTCCTCTACCATCCTCTGGAGTCCATTTAAGCTCACGCTGACTGCTTCAGTGACTCCATCCAGCCACCTCGTTCTCTGCCGTCCTCTTCTTCATTTGCCCTCAATCGTTCCCAGCATTAAGCTCTTATCCAGTGAGTCCTTCCTTCTCATTAGGTGCCCAAAGTATTTGAGTTTCATCTTCAGGATCTGGCCTTCTAAGGAGCAGTCAGGGTTGATCTCCTCTAGGACTGACCGATTTGATTGCCTTGCAGTCCAAGGGACTCTCAGGAGTTTTCTCTAGCACCAGAGTTCAAAGGCCTCAACTCTTTGGCATTCAGCCCTTCTTGTGATCCAGAAATTAAACTATAAATTATAATTATAAATTAATTATAAATTAAGGTCTGTTGTGTGGATGTTTGGGTGGTTTAGGGGTGGGGAATTGTGGTGGTTGGGGGGGTGTTTGGGGATTGTTATGTGTGTTGGACCTGGTCTTTGGGTGTTAAATGAATTTCGTTGTATGGGTATACTGTGTATATACGTACAATGACAATAAAGTTATTATTATTATATTCTAGATTTCCTAGTATACAGAGTCATAAACTAATCAGACAGGCTGATTTTATACCAGTCACCAGATTCTGGTTACCATGAAAGAAACCTTAACCAAAGTTAAAACCAACTCAGCTTCACCGTGTCAGCACTTCAACCTGCATTTACTCTAGTGCTGACATAAGAAGGAGAAGCGAAGGCGTCTGGAAAGGGACGTTTGACTTTTCACCTACTTATTTTCCCTGGAGATAATATCCCCTAGGAGATGGGATGGGAGGGGGGAAATTCCTTTGAGCTGGAGTAGATTAGGGATAGAATGACTTGGAAGATGGCCAATGAGTGCAGGGGAGTGGGGAACGGAATGGGGGGGTTTTGGGGCTGGAAGTCAGTGTTGGCTTCGATTGTAGTCGGGTTTAGAATGCCGTGCTTAATAAATAGGAGTTTTTCTTCAAAGACTTTGTTTGAAATGCAATTTATTTGAGACGACCTCGAAACTTGACACACCGGTCCTGCAAACATAGAAGTTAGCCCTTTTCTCGATTCCATTGAACATTTCGTGCCGAACAGCACAATGATCAATACTGTACCGCAACAAGCAGCTTGTTTAAAAGAGCTGAGTATTTCGCCACTGTGTGAGGTTTTTCCGGTGAGAAAGATAAATTTCTATCCATTTCAACGTTAAGCAGGCGAGATGGAGAGAGAGAGAAAGGAGGTGAAGGCGAGCGGGAGGCAGAGGTGAAGGGAGATTGTGCTTCTCCCCACGTGGTGATGGATTAGGCCTCGCTTTGGATCCCGTGCCACCCTCTGAAGAAACTCTCCCTAGCGATGTTGATGAATAAGTACCAAATGTCTTTAGCCACTTGTTTGGCTCAGCTGTTGTGCTGGTCTGCGATTTCTCTAGCCCTGTCTCAGAAGGAGAGAGAATGCTAAGCAGTCACAGGAACCCCATAGATCAGTGTTTCTCAACCTTGGTAGCTTGAAGATGGGTGGACTTCAACTCCCAGAATCCCCCAGCCAGCAGCGCTGGCTGGGGGATTCTGGGAGTTGAAGTCCACCCATCTTCAAGCTTCCAAAGTTGAGAAACACTGCCATAGATCAACATCTACGGCGATTTTTTTTTAATCTTCTGAGATGGGCCAGGGAGAGACACTCCTCTTGCAAAAACCTGACCTCTGTGGATCGACCTGCATTGATAATCCTGTTTCAGCAGGGCTGAAACACCAACTTGGTGTTAAACGTCCTGCTCGACGCAACACGGGCGGTGTAGGTTTTGCAAGAGTAGAAGAACTAGGAGCGGGTGAAGACTAAGAGAAAGAGTAGACCAGGGGTGTCAAACTCCATTTCATTGAGTGATGCATCAGGGTTGTGTTTGACCTGGGGGGGGGCAGGGGTAGGGGTATGTGACAGGGGTGGGCTTGGCCAGCTCAACATCACTCATGTCGGGTGCACCTGGGGTATTGACCAAGTGCTAAAGCAGGACTTCCCTCAGACCCTCACTCACTCTCATTATAATCTCCCTCCCTCCTTCCTTCCTTCCTTCCTTCCTTCCTTCCTTCCTTCCTTCCTTCCTTCCTTCCTTCTTTCCTTTTCTTTTCCCTTCCCTCTTCTTTTCCCATTCTCCTTTCTTCTTCCTTCCCCTCCTTCCCCTCCTTCCTTCCTTTCTTTTCCCCTCTCTCTTCGTTCTCCTTTCTTCTTCCTTCCCCTTCCTTCCTTCCTTCCTTCCTTCCTTCCTTCCTTCCTTCCTTCCTTCCTTCCTTCCTTCCTTTTCTTTTCCCTTCCCTCTTCATTCTCCTTTCTTCTTCCTTCCCCTTCCTTCCTTCCTTCCTTCCTTCCTTCCTTCCTTCCTTCCTTCCTTTTCCCTTCCCTCATTGTTCTCATTTCTTCTTCCTTCCCCACCTTCCCTCCTTCCTTCCTTCTTTCCTTCCTTCCTTCCTTTTCTTTTCCCTTCCCTCTTTGTTCTCCTTTCTTCTTCCTTCTCCTCCTTCCTTCCTTCCTTCCTTTTCCCTTCCCTCTTCGTTCTTTCTTCTTCCTTCCTTCCCTCCCTCCCTCCCTTCCTCCCTCCCTTCCTTTTCTTTTCCCTTCCCTCTTTGTTCTCCTTTCTCCTTCCTTCCCCTCTTTCCTTCTTTTTCCTTCCTTGATCTCGCCCCATCTTTTCTTCTTTTTTTTCTTTGTCTTTCCTCTTTCCCTTTCTCCTTCCCTGTCTCTTCTTGCATGCTCAAATGCAAAAGGGGAAACATTTCTCCTTTTGTTTTGTTTTGTTTTGTTTTGAGTTTGTTTTGCTAGCCTTCTGCCAGCAAAAACGGAGCCCGTGACCCCTCCCTACTGGTGGAGGTTTTTAAGAAGAGATTGGACTGCCACCAGTCTGAAATGGTATAGAGCAGAGTTCCCCAATGTTTCTGGCTTTGCAGATTGACGTGGGGGGGGAAGAGGGGATGGGTCCGCATGAGTGGCCGGCAAGCACATGTGCTCGCACGCAGCTCTATTTGCACAAGCCGCAAGCACGTACACTTGCCATTCACACAAATGGAGCACGCGTGCACACCCTCACCCATTCCTCGCCCAAGTGAGGATGTGGGTGCGTATGCGCTCTCACCGGCCATTTCTGCAGCCCAGTTGTAATCCCCTCGCAGTCCACTAGTGGACGCTGCAGCCCACAGGTTGGGGACCCCTGTTATAGCATCTCCTGCTTCAGCAGGGGGTTGGACTAGAAGACCTCCAAGGACCCTTCCAACTCTTTTATTCTGTTATCCACCAAATATATAGGATGGAACCATTTTTCTAAGTGGGGATGATGTTAGGTGAGCCAAACTATAAATGTCATATTTTATCCACCTAAATTAAAAATTAGTCACCAACTAGAGGGAGAAATGGACCGACCAGTTGTTCTTCCAAAGAAATTAGAGACTCGCAAATGTCGTAGTGTTGATGGAGATGTTGACACTGGCAAACGGGAAGACCATAAATAAGAGCGATCTCCCTTCCTTTACGCCCTCCACCAGCAAGTTATGACAGGGGCACAGATGTCCATGTCATCTCCTCTCCGGTTTATTATGGAATGTGACAGCCTTATTCTGAAGTGTCAGATGATTTGCATTGCTAAGACTAGCAAGGTGACAGTTTTTGGAGCAGTGTGGACCGAGGAACTAAAGTTTGTGATGGTGAAGAGGGAGAACTTCCTAATGACAAAATGGCACAAATAAAAACGCCTTGCTTATCAATGGAGACCGAGTGGAGCAAGTGGCCAGTTTGAAGTTTCTGGGTGTTATCCTAAAAGAGGACCTGACCTGGGATGCTCTCATTGCAGCCCTGATCAAAAGGGCCGAGCAGAGATTATACTACCTGAGACTTCTCAGGAAACAACAATGGAATGGAAAACTGCTGGTTTCCTTCTACCGCTGCACCGTAGAGAGTATTTGAACTTACTGCACCTGTGTCTGGTTTGCCAATTGCACAGTGGCAGATAGGACAGCACTCCAGAGGGTCAACGTCATTGCCCAGAGGATCATTAGTTGCCCCTTCCCCTCTTTGGAAGAGTTTTATAGCTCCCGCTGCCTTAAGGAAGTTCAAAACTTCCAAAGATCCTGTTCATTCTGTGTACCCTTTTTTTTTTTTGAACTATTACCATCTGGCAGACGGTACAGGACAAAAAAAAAACAAGGACAAATAGGCTGAAAAACTGCTTCTATCCCAGAGCAGTAGCTATATTGAATTCTACGGTATAGTGCAGCATCAGGTTTTCAATTTCAATTATATAGAATGTAAAGGATGTATGTTTGTGTTTTTATTTTTATAGTGTTGTGACCCCGACTCCCGAGCCTGTCCTAACAGAGGAAGAGGACTCAGAAGGTGATGGGGAGGAACTGACAAGGATAAGGGTCTCCAGGACCCTCCTTTCTGGCAATGCCTCATGTTCCATCCGAAGGCCAGGAGGAACAGCCTGGGATGTGCCAGGAGGAAGGCATATCGGAGCACCCATTGATAGGGAGCGAGGAGGATGAATCCTGGCTTGATCCCAGGCAGCGTCGGAGGGAGAAGCGTGCGCAGCAACGGAAGAGGCGTGGGAGGGCCAGAGATTGAGCTGAGTCACGGAGCCATGCCCGACCAGGAATAAAAGTGGGTGGGATTGCTCTTCAGGCTTTGTGACGGACAAAGTTAAACCCTGAAAGTCACATCGTGATCTCTGAAATTCGGCTTGGATATATTTTGGACAGAACATTGACTAAACTCTTGTCTCGTGGATAATTTGTTGCTCCTGGAACGGACTGAAGATAAGTCCTCTTCTGCTTTATGGGAGTGAAAACGGTCTTGGCAGGCATTCGGCAGTTTGCTGCCAAAACCTTGGTCTGCCAGGAATTCTAATCTGTTTACCTAATAAAATATTGGCAGGCGTGCTTGGTATTACGTTTGCCTGTGTGAGGAAGGGGGACAGAACATCTAGTTAAAATGTACACTGAGGACGGTATTTAATTTCGTTGTACCATGTGCAATGACAATAAAGTAAACTAAACTAAACTAAACTAAATACAGCAGATTGTTTCGGAGGGCCAACCAGCAAAGGAGGAGGACAGGAACATCTCTTTGATGTGCAAAAGGGCACTTTGAAGGTTACACACCTCGGTATTTCAGGACAAAAGAATCTTTTGGGGTCAACCCAAGTCCAAACATCAAAGCTCAAATCGAAACTTTGGACAGTGCTGATGGAACACAGATGGGCTTTGGAGCATTGTGTTGAGGGAGATGGGGAGGAATCTCAAGGTCTCAATGAAAAGACATGATCTATGAACATTGATAGATTTGACAGCTGGTTGGGGGCACATACTATATTGAAGAAACCTTAACTGATTTTTGAGAAGTTAGTCTTCTCTTTCAGAGTTCAGGAAATGCAACTTTGCTGCCAAAAAAAGCCAACGAAGTCAGCGATGAAATCCAATTTTTTTTACTACCGGTTCTGTGGGCGTGGCTTGGTGGGTGTGGCAGGGGAAGGATACTGCAAAATCCCCATTCCCTCCGCACTCCTGGGGGAAGGATATTGCAAAAATCTCCATTCCCACCCCACTCTGGGGCCAGCCAGAGGTGGTGTTTGCCGGTTATCCGAACTGCTCAAAATTTCCACTACCGGTTCTCCAGAACCTGTCAGAACCTGCTGGATTTCACTCCTGAACCAAGTCCTAGGTTGCGTTAACAGAGGGATAGAATCAGGATCAAGTGAAGTGTTAAAATACCACTTTATAATGCCTTGGTAAGACCACCCTTGGAATATTGCATCCAGTTTTGGTCGCCACGATGTAAAAAAAGATGTTGAGACTCTGGAAAGAGTGCAGAGAAGAGAAACAAAGAGGATTAGGGGGCTGGAAGCTAAAACATATGAAGAACGGTTGCAGGAACTGGGTATGTCTAGTTTAATGAAAAGAAGGACTAGGGGAGACATGAGAGCAGTCTTCCAATATCTCAGGGGTTGCCACAAAGAAGAGGATGGGGTCAACCTATTTATCAAAGCCCCTGAAGGCAGGACAAGAAGCAATGGATGGAAATTAATCAAGAAGAGAAGCAACCTGGAATTAAGGAGAAGTTTCCTGATATTGAAAACAATTAATCAGTGGAACAACTTGCCTCCAGAAGTTGTGGCTGCTTCAACATTGGGGGTTTCTTAGAAGAGATTGGACAATCATTTGCCTGAAATTGTACAGGGTCTCCTGCTTGATCAGGGGGTTGGACTAGAAGACCTCCAAGGTCCCTTCCAGCTCTGTTATTCCATTATTCTGTTACAGCTCCTGATTTATCAGAGGTGGATAATTCTGTTTCCAGATAAATGCGCAGAAGACACAAATGTAAACACCTCTTCCTCACTGCATTGTCTTTCAAAAGTCACCTTTGAAATATTATTCTGATCCATTCTTCCAACAGAAGCTGGGTTGAAACATTTGGGAAGGGCAAAAGCTGGTGGATAATTAGGTTACCATTTGCAACATTAGTCTGGAAGGCGTGTAGAAGTTGGTTCATATTGAAATTCACCTCCATCCAATTCCTCGTCTACGTTGCACATCTGGCTGGCAAGAAAGGTGCCTTCAGGTGAACAGGAGGTGTGAGAGGGCAAAACCTCCAAGGATATGCACTTGCTTCCTAGAGAAATTGCAAATGTTTCATAGATCCTTGGCTTGGAGGGAAGCTGGCTCTCCTGGGCTCAGCTGGCAAGTAAATAGAGGTGTTATTATTATTTTTTTCTTTAAGAAAGTGAAGAACATAGGTTATAAAGTAACTCAGAAAAAAAAAGCTCTCCGACGGTGAGCTCAGGATGACCACGGGACCTCTTTCTGACTTCGTTGGGGAATAGTGAAAATTTCATATTAATGGGTGCAATTTGTACAACTGGAACGCATACCCCAGAGCAGGCAATCTATGAAATTCATGCCCTTAACATTGGGGCACCCCAACATTCTCTGCTCCAACGGAGTTCTTTAAAAATATTATTTTAATTACAAACACAAATACACACGTAGACCCAGCCTGGAAGAATTAGCTTTTAGCATCTTATTTATTTGCAGAAATGGCTTTCGATCCCATAAAAATGCCTCTCCTTGGCCAAGTTTTAATCATGGCACAATTTCAAATGCAATTATTGAACCTGGTCATTTTATCTCCCGGTTTCAAATTGGCCCCAGCTTAAGAACCCATCCTTCTGAGACACGAAACAGACCACAGATGGTGTGTAACAAACCCAGTTTGATCATCATAGTTTGGTGGTTAGTAATAAGTAATTTTTAAGAGTGGGATCAGCTGGATGTATTACTTCGGGAGTGATTAATGAAATGGACCAATGTTGCTTCTTGAAAAAGCACCTTTAAGACTATCATGGCAATGTTTCAAAGCTTTTTGGAAGATGATTGATAACGGCATGAAACAAATGATAAAACCTGATTTTTCTTTTCAACCTGTTGTTTTTGGAATGAAATGTTACTAACGCTTATACCCTACAAAATGCACTGAATTAACTTTGAACGCAGTAACTACTACAAGGATGCTCTGAATGGATAGTCCTCGACTTATGACTGTTCGTTTAAGACAGTTCAAAGTTACGACGGCCTTGGAAAAATTGGTTTATTGTCTGTATTCATACTTATGACTGTTGCACCATCCTCATGGTCAAATGATCACAATATTTATTTTATTTATTTATTTATTAATTAAATTTGTATACCGCCCTACTCCCGAAGGACTCAGGGCGGTGAACAGCCATAAAATAAAACATATAGATACAAAATTTAAAATAGAGATAAAACAAATTAAATAAATTTGGCTGAACCATTTTAAAACCCCAATAATTTAAAACCAAATTTAAACTTCCCATTTAAAAGAGGAAAATTTAGGTCAGGCCAGCTTGATGAAATAGGAACGTCTTAAGCGCGCGACGGAAGGTGCGCAGTTCCGGGATCCTCCGTATCTCCGGGGGGAGCTTGTTCCAGATAGTAGGTGCCCCCACAGAGAAGGCTCTCCCCCTGGGGGCCGCCAGTCGACATTGTTTGGCCAACGGCACCCGGAGAAGCCCCTCTCTATGGGAGCGTACTGGTTGGTGGGAGGCTATTGGTGGTAGCAGGCGGTCCCTTGGGGCACTTGGCAATTTGCACACATCTACAAGCAGTTGTTGTATCCTGTGATCATGTGAGTATGATTCGGGAAGCTGGATACATTTAACAACCACAGTAATTCATTTAACGACCACTGTAAAAATAGTCATAAAACGGACTCAACTTTTCAACTGCAATGACTCCTGATGGAAATTCTGGTCCCAGTTCATGGACATAAGTCAAGGATTCCCTGTATTTCTTATTGAAAAGTATGTCCAATTCCTTTGGCATAAAAACGGGCAAATAAATTGTTGGACTATGCCTCCATGTCCAAAGTAACTTTAGATACGAAAAGTAAATCTGACACATAATTTCTTTCAACTCAGGAATCCTTTTTGTCTCATAATTCCATATGTAAGCTTGTCTCATCTCTGACATACGGTGTTTCTCTTAATATAAAAGTCTCCATATTGTACTTTTCAATGATCTGCTAATTAAGGATAGATTTTCCACTTAAGTAAGGATAGATCTTTCGGCTCAGACAGAAATTACAATAATTCCTCATCTTCATGATTTATATTATGCATCCTCTTGCTGCGGATACCTGTACACTAATTGGATTTTAACAATGGCCTTAAACACAAACACACATATGCACACTGCATGGTGGGGGGGGGCACACTAGGGAAAATTTTAACTGCCAAAACAAGTCAGGTTGACTCAGCCTTCCATCCTTCCGAGGTAGGTAAAATGAGGACCCGGATTGTGGGGGCAATAAACTGACTTTGTATAAAAAAGAACACCGCTTGGGGGGGGGGGGGGGGGCAAAAGCCCTACTAAGCAGGTATATACAAAAGTATGGAGGCTATTGCTTAACACATTGTAAGCCGCCCTGAGTCTCCGGAGAAGGACGGCATATAAATTGAACAAATAAATAAATAAATAAATAAGAGCTCCTCTAGGGCCACACCTAGAATCCTGGATACAGTTTTGGTCATCACAATATAAAAACAAGACGTGGAGACTCTGGATAGAGTGCAGAGAAGAGCAACAAAGAGGATTAGGGGACTGGAGGCTAAAACATATGAAGAACGGTTGCAGGAACTGGGTTATTTCTAGTTTAATGGAAAGAAGGACTAGGGGAGACATGATAGCAGTCTTCCGATATCTCAGGGGCTGCCCCAAAGAAGAGGGAGTCAAGCTATTCTTCAAAGCACCTGAGGGTAGAACAAGAAGCAACGGGTGGAAACTAATCAAGGAGAGAAGCAACCTGGAACTAAGGAGAAACTTCCTGATGTTGAGAAACAATTAATCGGTGGAACAACTTGCCTCTAGAAGTGGTGGCTGTTCCAACGCTGGAAGTTTTTAAGAAGAGATTGGACAACCATTTGTCTGTCCTTAAAAAAATAATAATAAGAGTCCCGTATCGCAAAGGTACTTGCAAAATTAGATAAATTTTAAAAAAAGATAACTGCAAAATTATCTGTATAGGTACAGATAATTGCTAAAGGCTATGAATGGGCTTCCCCATTTCGGAAATATAAAAGTATGTGGGTTCTCCATTTTGGAGATATTGCTGGTATTCCAGAAATATGGGGAGGGAGGGAGGAAGAGAGGAAGGAAGGAAGGAAGGAAGGAAGGAAGGAAGGAAGGAAGGAAGGAAGGAAAGGGAGGGAGGAGGAGAGAGGAAAGATGAAAGGAATAAAGGAAGGAGAGAAAGAAGTGGAAGAAGGAAGGAAGGAAGAAAGGAAGGAAGGAAAGAAAGAAGAAGGGAGGAAGGGAGAAGGAAGGAAAGGAAAGGAAAGAAGGAAGGAAGGAAAGAAAGAAAAAAGAAAGAAAGAGAAAGAGAGAGAAAGAAAGAAAAAGAAAGAAAGAAAGAAAGAAAGAAAGAAAGAAAGAAAGAAAGAAAGAAAGAAAGACGGGCTGTAGGGTGGAGGAAAATGTGACTTATGACCTCTCCTTGCATTTAGTGACTGTTCAAAGTTATAACTGCACTGAAATAAGTGCCATATAACTGTTTTTTACACGTATGACCATTGCAGCACCCTCATGGTCACATGATAGAACTTCAAATGCTTGGCAATTGGCTCATCTTTATGTCCTCGGGGGTCGTGTGACTTTTTGTGACCATCTGACCAGCAAAATCCATAGGGATGCCAGATTTTGCCAAAATCCATAGGGATGCCAAAAGAGCCTTGGTAGTACAGGGGTTTAAGGCACCCTGTTATTAAGCTGGTTATTAAGACCAGCTGCCTGCAATTACTGCAGGGTTCGAATCTCTCCAAGGCTCAAGGTCGACTCAGCCTTCCATCCTTTCTAAGGTAGGTAAATTGAGGACCCAGTTGTGGGGGCAATAAGCTGACTTTGTATAAATATACAAAAGGATGAAGGCTATTGCTGAACACATTGTAAGCCGCCCTGAGTCTTCGGAGAAGGGCGGCATATAAATCAAATTAAAAAAAAAAAAAAAAAAATTACCGAACAGCCCTGTTTCTACCTTAAGAACTGCAGCGATTCCCTTAACAACTCTGGCAGGAAAAGACGTACAACGGGGCAAAGCTTACATAACAGCCGTCTTGCTTAGCAACAGAAATTTTGAACTCATTTGGGGTCGTAAATCGAGGTCCACCTGCAACACCGGGAAAATCAAATTCTCCGTTGGAAAAGCTAGGCTGCAGTCCCACACAGCTACAGCAGGTGGCAGCACCAAGCTGTCCTTGGCCATCTCAAGCGGGATGGATTGACAAGTTAAGACACAGTGGACTGGAAAGTCGGAAAAACAAAACGAAACAGAAGAAGGGAATGGTGAACGAAATACTTCATTGTTGCATAAAGCAGGGAAAAACACAGTATATTCTGTCTTAATTTTGTGCAATATCTTATATCCTGTTGGGTAATCAAGATTGTTAAAAAAAATGTGCAAATACTAAAATAATTACCCCACAAATGAAGATGTGGCCCAAAATCGATATCAAGGTGGCATGATTGAAGCTCCACCCATTTTTAATCCTGGATGACAAATTTGGATTCTTTGCAACGTTTTGTCAAGCAAATTACGAAACCCGTGTCCATCAATCGGCTAGAGACTCTGATTTAAATTTATTGCACGGGGTTAAGTTAACAACTGCAGTGATTCACTTGACTGGGTCAAGAAAGGGCATAAAATGGGACAAAACTCACTTCACAACTGTCTCGCTTAGTGACGGAAATATTAGGCTCCATTGTGGCGTAGGGAGTCAGCAAACACCCCTTCCCAGAAGAATGAAATATTTGGGGAATATTACAAATAACATTTGCCCTAAATGAGAAATGAAAAAAATCTTAAGGGAGTCAGAAACCAGCCCCAATCTCCCTGCCCCCAAGCAGAAACTGAGGAGTCCAGCTTTTATAAATGCAGATTTGGTAATCCATTCGGAAAGACTGGGTCAGATAGAAACTCCAGATAAGCAACAAACCAAAGATTGACAAGATTAGCTCAGACAAACACCTAGGATTTGCATTTCCTCTTTTGCCTATAGAGCCAGCTATGACCCCTACATGACCCCATAGGAATCTGACAACAGTCAATAGAATACATGTTCTTGCACAGGAACAGGAAGCTCAAGTGCAAAGCCCAAGAGAAGGTATAAACGCCACCCCCCCCAAAACTCCATTTTGTCAACTGTCCAGAACCACAAACCACCATGTGATTCTGCTTCATCAATAAACCATCTTTCCAATCAGCCTCCATGTTTCCAGTGTCTTTTTCCCAGCTTGGAATTGAACCAGATGGATAGTTCTTCCCACAGTGGTCATAAGTAGAGGTCTATCTCTACAGGCTTAGAAGAAGCGTGACAATCTGTCTACGTTCCCACCCCATCCCCACCACAAAGATTGTGTCGTATTTTCTCAGCATTTCTAACACTCATCAGAGTGTAGGGAAGAAGGAAACGTCTGGTTTTCAGGGGCTGGTGCCAAACTTCTTGTGTTTTTGCAACACAGTTGTGTGTGTGTGTGTGTGTGTGTGTGTGTGTGTTAATTTGCATAACTGATGAGATGGAAAATTATCTGGCTGATTGATGGCGAGTCTGAAGACTCTCTTAGATAGTCACTAAACTAAACCAGCAATTGAGCTTCTAGCGTTGTCCATGTTCCTGTCACACCAAAGAAAGAACAGCAAATTTCATTCTGAATGGTGTGTTTCTTTCTTTTCTTTTTTTTTCTTTTTATTTTACATTATCCTACCACAGAGGCAACCCTGAACTTCTTCTTCTTCTTCTTCTTCTTTTTTTTTCATTTTCAGGTCTTTCAACAACTTTTGGTATTCGATAAAATACCAAAATAAGAAGACTAAGAAGAGGGAGTCAAGCTATTCTCCAAAGCAGGGCAAGAAGCAACAGATGGAAACTAATCAAGGAGAGAAGCGACCTAGTACGATGGAGAAATTTCCTGACAGTGAGAACAATTCACCAGTGGAACAACTTGCCTCCAGAAGTTGTGGCTGCTCCAACACTGGAAGTCTTTAAGAAGATGTTGGATAACCATTGGTCTGATATGGTATAGGGCAATGATGGCTAACCTTTTTGCCGTTGTGTGCCAAAAGTGGGGGAGCGGGGGGTGGTCACGCCCACACGTGCCCACACCCATAATTCAGTGTGCCCCCACGCATGCGCACACGGCACCCCTGCACTCTCCCCGCTTTTGGCACTGTGGGCCCAGTAGGCCTGTTTTTTCGCCCTCCCCAGGCTCCAGAGACTTTCTTGGAGCCTGGGAAGGGCAAAAACAGCCTCCCCCAACCCCCCCCGAGGCCCTCCGGAGGCTGGAAGTGGGCCGTTTACTGACTTCCGGTGGGACTGAAAGGCCCATTCTTCGCTCTCCCAGGACTCCAGAGCCTTTCTAGGAGCCTGGGGAGGGTGAAAACGGCCTTTCCCCCATCCCCCTCAGAGGCCCTCCGGAGGCTGGAAGCGGCCCGTTTACCGACTTCCGGTGGGACTGAAAGGCCCGTTCTTCGCTCTCCCCCAGACTCCAGAGCCTTTCTAGGAGCCTGGGGAGGGTGAAAACGGCCTTTCCATACCCCACTGGAGGCCCTTAGGAGGCTGGAAATAGCCTGTTTCCCGACTTCCGGTGGGCCCGGAAGGCCTGAAAATCAGGTGGCTGGCACACACATGTGTGCTGGAGCTGAGCTAGGGCAACGCTCGGATGCCCACTGATATGGCTCCGCGTGCCACAGGTGGCATGCATGCCATATGTTCACCATCACGAGTATAGGGTCTCCTGAGTCTTCAGAGGTTGGACTAGAAGACCTCCAAGGTCCCTTCCAAGGATATGGTTCTATGTTTATTCAACACAATTTTTTTTTTTAATTTGATTTATATGCCTCCCTTCTCCGGAGATTCAGGGCGGCTTACAATGCGTTAAGCAATAGCCTTCATACTTTTGTATATTTATACAAAGTCAGCTTATTGCCCCCACAAACTGGGTCCTCATTTCACCTACCTTAGAAAGGATGGAAGGCTGAGTCAACCTTGAGCCTGGCAAGATTCGAACCTGCAGTAATTGCAGGCAGCTGGTCTTAATAACCAGCTTAATAACAGGGTGCCTTAGACCACTGTACCACCAATGCCCGTATCTCTACAAAGCTGGAGGTCAACAGAGCTGTAGTTATCCCTTCTCTCTATGGATGTGAGTCAGTGAGTCAGTGAGTCAGTTGGACCAAACTGGAGGAACTCACCACTGCCCTCAGCTATCTCTACTCATATCCCCCTCAGCTATCTCTTTTGCAGGAACTGGGTATGTCTAGTTTGATGAAGAGAAGGACTAGGGGAGACATGATAGCAGTCTTCCAATATCTCAAGGGTTGCCACAAAGAAGAGGGAGTCAAGCTATTCTCCAAAGCACCCGAGGGCAGGACAAGAAGGCATGGGTGGAAACTCATCAAGGAGAGAAGCAACTTAGAACTAAGGAAAACACTTCCTAACAAGCAGGACAATCATTGAAATGAATTGTCTTGTGGGCACTCCATCAATGGAGTCTGAGAATAGATGACTGAGAATCTCTGTAAACAATGATCCTTAACACTCTCCCTATTCACCTAATGAGGCTATTTAGATTAGATAAGAAATGAAATCTCCCTGGAGGATATATATGGGGTTCCCCCTTGCCCACTTGCGCAAAAAGTGGTCTAAGGCACCCTTTTATTAAGCTGGTTATTAAGACCAGCTGCCTGTAATTACTGCAGGTTCGAATCTCGCCAAGGCTCAAGGTCGACTCAGCCTTCCATCCTTTCTAAGGTAGGTAAATTGAGGACCCAGTTGTGGGGGCAATAAGCTGACTTTGTATAAATATACAAAAGTATGAAGGCTATTGCTTAACGCATTGTAAGTCGCCCTGAGTCTCCAGAGAAGGGCGGCATATAAATCAAATTAAAAAAAAAACAAAAAACTGAAGGAGCTACTTGGATAAGGAGCAAAACATTTCAAACAAAAAAGAAGTCCGGCTGCCATGACACCTCTACCTGGAGGACTGAGAATCTCCATCCAGAATGATGCAGATAAGTTGCTTTAGCCCGTCAAGATTCTGTCCATAAGGAAACAACAACAAAGAAAGTACTCAGAACTGAAGAAGCTTCTTGCAATGAGAAGTGAAGTGTCTTCAAGGGAAAAGGAAAATGAAAGTCTTGGGACAACCAATCAACCTGGATGAATGAGAATCGCCCCAGACATTTACTCAGAACTAACTCCACGTGTCCTTCTTGGTTCTTAGAGCTTGACAAATAAGCCGATTCCATTCCATAAAGGACTTTAAATGTAAAATCCAGCACCTTGAATTGGACCGGTAAGCAAACAGGTAGCCAATGCACCTTACGGTGTAGCTTGTGATGTCTCCCTTGGACGACGCCTCAGATTGTTCCTTAGAGGTTGGCTCAAGGATGGATAAGCTCATTCCTGGCATGTCAGGAACTGGGTTAATTAATGACTCAAACAGTCGACCAAAAGAGATTTACAGGGGGCTTCAACTGGGGACAGTTTGCAGGGGCAGATGGTCAGTGAAGAGGAAGAAGAGCTGCCTTCCATGGTGGATCCGAGAGCATGCAGGGAGGAGAAAAGACAAGAGCAATGGAGATCTGCCAGATTACTCGGGAGAAGGCCCCATCTGTCTTGACGGCTTGCACCAGAAACCTATTTATCACAGCAGGCAGAGGGAGGAGTTTCTGGGAACAACATGTTTGGTTTCTGGCTGTGTCTGTTCCTTGTGATCCCTGCCTTTGGAGACTCTGAATTTCTCTTGCCAAGTGAGCTGTTGTGGGTTGTTTGGCCTGGTGGATTTAAAGTTGTTTGATGGAGCAACTTTCCATTGTTTTATGGACTATTAGCCACTGTCTTGTAGACTCCGCTTGGCCTGCTTGTGTCTGGATTTATTTGGGACAGTCCTGAGGCTGTGTGAAGGGAACTTCTGGGGAACATTCATAAACTCTCTAAATCATACGTGTGTGTGTGTGTGTGTGTGTGTGTGTGTGTGTGTGTGAGAGAGAGAGAGAGAGAGAGAGAGAGAGAGAGAGAGAGAGAGAGAGAGAGGGAGAGGGAGAGGGAGAGAGAGAGAGAGAGAGAGAGAGAGAGAGAGAGAGAGTGGGGCAGCACAGAGCTGGACAGCTGATGCCATGACTTCTTCTCCAGCCTCTTGGGCAGGTCTCGTAAACAGAGTCAGCCAAGCTGCGGCGGCCCACTTTTCACCTTCCCCTACAACATTATATTTGACATTCAATTTGAAACCCTAAACTCCTTTAATGCCACATCATGCCACACTGATAGCAATAAGGCGGCTGGGCTCCCTTCCTATTTAACTCCCGCGAAAGAGACCGAACCTCTCAGCCAATAGAGCAGCCGGTCTCCCTATTAGGTTAACCTCTTCAAACCTCCTGAAGCTTCTTTGCTTGATGGGCTGGGAAAAGCCTGCTCAGTTGTTCCAAGGGAGATGAAAAGACGGGACACGGGGGCGAGTTTAATGCGCTTTTCTCCGCTTTCTCCGCCTTTGAGATGGCAGAATGGAAGAACGGAACGGCAGAGTTGGGAGGGAGCTTGGAGGTCTTCTAGTCCAACCCCCGGCTCAAGAAGCAGACCCTAGACCAGTGATGGCTAACCTTTTGCCGTCGTGGGGGGAGCGCAGGGGGGTCGCGCCCCCATGCATGCCCACACCCATAATTCAGTGTGCCCCGCCCCCCGCACCCATGCACACGCAAAACCTCTGTGATCTCCCCGCTTTTGGCACTCAATGGCACGATGGGCCCAGTAGACCCGTTTTTCACCCTCCCCAGGCTCCAGACGCTTTCTTGGAGCCTGGGGAGGGCGAAAACAGCCTTCCCCATCACCCCGGAGGCCGGAAACGGCCCATTTGCCGACTTCCGGTTGGCCCGGAAGGCTCGAAAATCAGCTGGCCGGCGCTGAGCTAGGGCAACACTCGCGTGCCCACCGATATGGCTCCGCGGGCCACCTGTGGCACGCGTGCCATAGGTTCGCCATCACGGCCCTAGACCATTTCAGACAAAGGGCTGTCCGGTCTCTTCTTAAAAAACCTCCAGTGTTGGAGCACCCAGAACACATAATGTGCATGAAGGAGACAGTTCATGAAGGAGATAGTTAATGAAGTTGATGGGCTTAATTTTTGGCTGCAGGAGGGAGGGTCTAACTCAGAAAAGTGACTCTACAATCAGGATAGGTCTCCACAGCACCCAGCTCATCCTGGGTTTTGATTCAGAAGCTAAGCAGGCTCAGGTATGGTTAGAATTTGGAGGAGAGACTGAAATCTATCAGAATAGAGCTGGAAGAGACCTTGGGGGTCTTCTAGTCTAACCCTCTGCTCAAGCAGGGGACCCTTTACCATTTGAGACAGGTGGCTGTCCAGTCTTTTCTTAAAACCTCCAGTGATGAAGCACCCACAACTTCTGGTGGCAAGCCATTCCACTGGTTAATTGTTCTCAATATTAGGAAATTTCTCCTTAGTTCCAAGTGGCTTCTCTCCTTGATTAGTTTCCATCCGTTGCTTCTTGTCCTGCCCTCAGGGGCTTTGGAGAATGGCTTGACACCCTCTTCTTTGGGGCAGCCCCTGAGATATTGGAAGACTGCTACCATGTCTCCCCATGTCCTTCTTTTCATTAAACTAGACATACCCAGTTCCTGCAACCGTTCTTCATATGATTTAGTCTCCAGACCTTTAATCATCTCAGTTGCACTTTTTGCTATTTGTGTTTGATCATCCCAAATCCTCACATTGTGATCAAAATCAATCAATCAATCAGAATAGAGCTGGAAGGGACTTTGGAGGTCTTCTAGTCTAACCTTCTGCTCAAGCAGGAGACCCTACACCATTTGTTTGTCCAATTTCTTCTTAAAACCCCCCGTGTGGACCACACCTTCTGGAGGCAAGCTGTTTTACTGGTTAATTGTTCTCAATGTCAGGAAATTTCTCCTTAATTCCAGGTTGCTTCTCTCCTTGGTTAGTTTCCACCCATTGCTTCTTGTCCTGCTTTGGGGAATAGGTTGACCCCTCTTCTTTGTGGCAGCCCCTTAGATATTGCTACTATATACCATGGTCACCCCTTGGGAAGTTTAAAAAAATGGTATTGGAAACAGCTTATGAGGGAATAATAAAAAGCAAAACAAAAATAATTTGTAAGACAAAACAGAAGATAGGATGCATCGCAAGGAACTATAGCTCTATCTCTTTTGGGATGGATGGAGGAAGGGAGGGATGGAAGAATGGAGGGATAGAGAGATGGATGGACTGACGGGTAGATGGCCAAATGACACGAGAGTTAATAGTACTCAAATATTATATATTCTTAAATCAAGAAAAGAACCACAAGATCATAGCTTTTTCATTTGCAAGCACATAGTCTAAAATTTTAAGAATTCCTCTTTCAACACAGTTTTTTTTTAAAAAAAGATTCTTCCAAAGGATTTCTTCTTATTCATTTATTAAGAAAATTTATGTTGGCTGTCCAACTCATTAATCATCACTCCAGGTAGAATTCAGAAATAAAATCTAGCTAGACAGACAGGCAGACAGACAGATGACAGAATACAATTCCAATTTCTGAATTGCTGTAAAGATTCTGTCAACTTAATCTGAATGGCTGAGCTATGGAAAAACAACTGGGTGACTTTGGACCAATCACTGGGAGATGGTGAGTTCTAGTCCCATTTTAGTCCTGAAAGTCAGCAGGGTGTTTTTAAACCAATCACAAGGAGTTGGTGAGTTATAGTTCCCACCTTAGGCATGAAAGCCGACTGGGCGACCTTGGGCCCAATCACCAGGAGACTGTGAGTTCTAGTCCCACCTTAGGCACAAAACCTAGCTGGGTGACTCATTGGCCAAACACTGGGAGACTGTGAGTTCTAGTTCTCCCTTAGCCATGAAAGCTGCCTGGATGACTTAAGGCCAGTCCCTCTCTCTCACCCCAACCCAACTCACAGGGTTATTGTGGGGAAAAAATAGGAGACGGAAGAGTATTATATATTTTTATTGCCTTAAGTTACTTATAAAGTAACGATGGCAGGATAAAAATCTAATAAATAAATTAAAAAAAAAATATTCTCAGACATGGATAGGCCTGACCCCCCAGTCCACATTGAGTCTATTTTTTTCAGATTCTTGAGGATGAGTCAATGGCTGGAGCTCATTTCTACTCGTTGCTCTGCACGCTACATATTTTGCTTCGTCTTTATTTTTTCCCTTCCTACGACCAAAGGGCATTTCTGCCCCAGAATAAGAAAATAAAACATGGACTAAGATTTGCTCCTGAACCCTCAGAAAAATGATGATGTTACCTAGTTTGGGTCATGAAACATCTCCAAGAAAATATCCAAGCTCGGAGAGCACCAAGGACTCCACAGTTCCCTCCTGCTCCTCCTCCTCCTCCTCCTCCTCCTCCTCCTCCTCCTCCTCCTCCTCCTCCTCCTCCTCCTCCTCCTTCTCCTCCTCCTCCTCCTCTTCCTCCCTGCAAACCCCATTCCCTTCTAGCACTGATGATGTCACCTAGTTGGGTAATGAAACATCTGCAAGAAATCAACCAAGCTCAGGGAGCACCAAGGACTCCACAGTTCCCTCCTCGTCCTCGTCCTCGTCCTCGTCCTCCTCGTCCTCGTCCTCCTCCTCCTCCTCCTCCTCCTCGTCCTCCTCCTCTTCCTCCTCCTCCTCCTCCTCCTCCTCCTCCTCCTCCTCCTCCTCCTCCTCCTCTTCCCGGCAAACCCGATTCCCTTCTGGCACTGATGCTGTCACCTAGTTGGGTCATGAAAGGTTTGCAAGAAAACAACCAAGTTCAGAGAGCATCCCTCATTTGAACTTTGAGCTACCAATATTCTCCATTATCAGAAGAGAACAAGGGGGGTGGCGGAAGAAAGGGAGAGAAAGAAAAAAAAAAAGGGGGGAGGGGGAGAAGATTTTAAACAGAATTTTATTTGAAACAGGAGCTGGGAAAAAAAAAAAAAGACGTCCAAACAGATCAAAGCCACAAAAGGAAGCTTTTTTCCCCCTTTCCTTTTCTTTTTAAAAAGGCAAGGTGGCGGGAGGGAAGGAGAAGACGAGAAGTTGGCTGCGCTAACCCTGGATGAAAATTAATCTGCTCAGATCTGCTTAAAAGATATTCCGTTTGATCTTTTCTATCTTCTGCTCTGATTATTCCCGATTTCTTTTGAAGTTCTGAGTCCTGTAGAACTGATATGTAAAATTCCATCTGCATTGCCGGGTGCATGTATTACGATCAGGCATCTTGGCAAGTTTACAGATTGACTGGGCTCTTCTGGGTGGGTGGGGGGGGGGAAGAGAGGGGTGAAAGGTTGAGTGACACAAGAGATGGGAAGGGAGTAGGAAGGTCTCCTCCTCGTGCAAATGTATTGTTCCTTGGCAGATTGACTCAGGAGTTGTGTCAAAGCCACAACTGATTTTTGACAAGCAGGTGTCTGGATTAAGAGGCAACCAAGAGGTTCCTTCTGAATGCAAATATAGCAATAGCTTTTAGACTTATATACCGCTTCACAGTGCTTTTACAGCCCTCTTTAAGCGGTTTACAGAGTCAGCCTCTTGCCCCCAACAATCTGGGTCCTCATTTGACCGATCTCGGAAGGATGGAAGGCTGAGTCAACCTTGAGCCTGGTGAGATTCGAACTGCCAAATTGCAGGCAGCCGGCAGGCAGGAGAAGTAGCCTGCAGTACTGCACACTGACCACTGCGCCACTTCTAGAATATGGAATGGAATGGAGTGGAGTGGAATGGAATGGAATGGAATGGAATGGAATAGAATAGAATAGAATAGAATAGAATAGAATAGAATAGAATAGAATAGAATAGAATAGAATAGAATAGAATAGAATAGAATAGAATAGAATAGAATAGAATAATAGTAGAGTAGAACAGAACAGAACAGAATATAGAATAATGGAATAGAATATAGAATATAGAATAATGGAATGAATGGAATGGAATAGAATAGAAATAGAAAATTGGAATGAAGAAAGAATAGAATAAAGAGAATAGAGAATAGAATAGAATAAATAATATAGAGAACAGAGTAGAGTAGAATAGAGAAAAAAAGAAAATTAGAATGAAGAATACAATAGAATAAATAGAATAGAATAGGATAGAATAAAGAATATAGAGAATGTAGAGTAGAGTAGAGTAGAGTAGAGTAGAGTAGAGTAGAGTAGAGTAGAATAGAATAGAATAGAATAGAATAGAATAGAATAGAATAGAATAGAATAGAACAGAACAGAACAGAACAGAATAGAATAGATGGAATGGAAAATATGGACTGGAATAAAATATAATAGAAAACATGGAATGGAATAGCAATAGCAATAGCACTTAGACTTATATACTGCTTTACAGTGATTTTACAGCCCTCTCTAAGTGGTTTACAGAGTCAGCCTCTTGCCCCCAACAATCTGGGTCCTCATTTTACCCACCTTGGAAGGAAGGATGGAAGGCTGAATCAACCTTGAGCCTGGTGAGATTCGAACTGCCAAATTGCAGGCAGCCGGCAGTCAGCAGAAGTAGCCTGCAATACTGCACTCTAACCACTGCGCCACCGAGGCTCTTTGATCAAGAGTTGATCAAGACTCACAGCCTACTTTAGACCTTAACAGAATAACAGAGCCGGAAGAGACCTTGGAGGTCTTTTAGTCCAACCCCTTGCTCAAGCTTATACCATTTCAGACCAGTGGTTGTCCAACCTCTTCTTAAAAACCTCCAGTGATGGAGCAGCCACAACTTCTGGAGGAAAGCTGTTCCACTCAGGAAATTTCTCTTTAGTTCTAGGTTGCTTCTCTCCTTGGTTAGTTTCCATCCATTGTTTCCTGTTGTCAGTGTTTCAACGCTGGCATAGAGAGGAGAGCGAGAGATAAACTCTGAAACTTTTGCCTGCTAAATCCCTTTGAAGCCCGGTTGTCGTGGAAATGAGGGGAGGGGGCACATTCCTGGGAAATGATGAGGAAAAGAAGTCTGAAGAATGACTTGGAAGACAGCCAATGAGAAGCAGAGATTTGGGGATCGGAAAGGGAGGGATTGGGGGGCAAAAGGTCAGTCTTGTCCGCGCGGAGTCATGATCCGGTGGCTGTTCTCAATTAAAGAAAGATTTCCTTAAAGATTGGCAGTTTGGAAATTCATTTACTTTTGAGATAGCATCGCAGTCTGACACTTGTCCTGCCTTCTGATGCTTTAGAAAACAGGTTGAGCTCCATCTTCTCTGTGGCAGCCCCTCAAATATTGGAAGACTGCTATCATGTCACCCCTTGTCCTTCTTTTCACTAGACTAAAAGGTAAAGGTTCCCCTCGCACATATGTGCTAGTCGTTCCCGACTCTAGTGGGCGGTATTCATCTCCGTTTCAAAGCCGAAGAGCCAGGCGCTGTCCGAAGATGTCTCCGTGGTCATGTGGCTGGCATGACTAAATGCCAAAGGTGCACAGAACGCTGTTCCCTTCTCACCAAAGGTGGTCCCTATTTTTCTACTTGCATTTTCTTACGTGCTTTCGAACTGCTAGGTTGGCAGAAGCTGGGACAAGTAACAGGAGCTCACTCTGTTACGCGGCACTAGGGATTCGAACCACTGAACTGCCGAACTTTCAATTGACAAATTCAGTGTCTTAGCCAGTTAGCCACCACGTCCCTGTTTTCACTAGACTAGACATATCAAATTCCTGCAACTGTTCTTGTTTTAACCTCTCATCCCCTAATCCTCTGTGTTATTCTTCTCTGCACTCTTTCCAGAGTCTTGACATCTTTTTTATATCTGGACCAGAGATGGGTTTCAGCAGGTTCTGACCAGTTCTGGAGAACCGGTAGCGGAAATTTTGAGTAGTTCAGAGAACCGGTAGTAAAAATTCTGACTGGCATCACCCCCCTCGATTCTCTGCCTCCCGAGTCCCAGTTGATCGGGAGGAAATGGGAATTTTGCAGTAACCTTCCCCTGGATTGGGGTGGGAATGGAGATTTTACAGTATCCTTCCCCTGCCACGCCCACCAAGCCATGCCACGTCCACTAAGCCACGCCCATAGAACCAGTAGTAAAAAAATTTGAAACCCACCACTGATTTGGACGAAGCCGCCTGCATGCCTGTTAGAATAGAATAACAGAGTTGGAAGGGACCTTGGAGGTCTTCTAGTCCAACCTCCTGCCTAATTAGAGTCCTTGCTAATTAGAGTCCTTGAGATGAGACCCCTTATTTCAATTCCACACTGTAGCACCACCCCTCAAAAAAAAACAACAACCCCCCCCCCCCACATTTCTCATCCGTGGCATTTGGGATTAATTCAGCTGATCCTCCGTCTTAATTATGAGAACTCCAGCAGTTCTTCACCTCTTCAAGTAAGGAGGTGTTTGTGGGGCTTAACCCAGTTATTTTAATCAGCTCATTTTCAGAGTTGGGAGATTCTAATGAACCCAGAATTAATCCGGTGGGTCTAGTTAGGGCCCTATCAGCACTCTGAGATGACAGTAAGACCAAGGTTAGCACTCGATTCAGTATGCTTGGTGAATGGATTTATTAGGACTTTGATGACTCTCTCTCTCTCTCTCTCTTTCTTTCTCTCTCTCTCTCTCTTTCTTTCCTTCCTTCCTTCCTTCCTTCCTTCCTTCCTTCCTTCCTTCCTTCCTTCCTTCCTTCCTTCCTGTCTTTCTTCTGTCTCATCCTTCCTTCCCTGCTTTCAGTTTCTTAGCCTTTAAGAAGGGCTTTTTTCCTTCCTTTCTTTCCTCATTCTGCATTCTGCATTCTCACTTCTTTTTTCTTTCTTCCGTTCCTTTCCTTTCCTTTCCTTTCCTTTTTCCTTCCTTTTCTTCCCTTTCCTTTCCTTTCTCCTTCCTTCCTTCCTTCCTTCCTTCCTTCCTTCCTTCCTTCCTTCCTTCCTTCCTTCCTTCCTTCCTTCCCCCTGCTTTTACACCACCACATGCCAACTTTTATGCCAGTTTGCAACATTTCCACCGAGTGAACTAAAGAAAAGCTAAACCCAAAGTCTCCAGCATCTGATTAGCAGTAATAGTAATAGTCTATAAAACCCTTATAAAAAGGCTGCCTCTTTCCTGTCTTCCCACATGAAAACATTCATACGAGTTTCCAGCGATGGCTCCTTTTTGCATAAATGGAGAGAGAGGGAGAGAGAGAGAGAAAGAGGGAAAGAGAAAGAGAGGGAAAGAGAAAGAGAGAGGGAGAGGGAGAGAGAGAGAAAAAAGAGAGAGAAAGAGAGAGAGAAAGAGAGAGAAAGAGAAAGAGGGAGAAAGAGAGAGAAAGAGAGAGAAAGAGAGAGAGAGAAAGAGAGGGAAAGAGAAAGAGAGAGGGAGTGAGAGAGAAAAAAAAAGAGAGAGAGAGAGAGAGAAAGAGAAAGAGAGAGAGAGAGAGAGAGAGAGAGAAGAGAGAGAGAGAGAAAGAGAAAGAAACAGAGACAAACAGAAAGAGAGAGAAAGAGAGAAAGAGAGAGAGAGAGAAAGAGAAAGAGAGAGAAAGAGAGAGAGAGAAAGAGAGTGAGAAAGAAAGAGAGAGAGTGAGTGAGAGAGAGAGAGAGAGCGGGGGGGGGCGACTCCGTGTTTCTGACAGAGAACCTTAAAGGATGAATATTCATCTCCCTTTGAAATTCCATTCACCCTGATCTACTCTTTCTCCCAATTCTTTTTTTTTTTCCCTGCCTAAGGCGGGCTCTTTCTAAGAGAAAAATTAATCAGGGATCACATCCGGAATAGGAAATCACCATCAGTCAGGGTGGGCTACATGCTGCAGACACAGAAAGCAAAGTTGATTTCGCGAGATCACGATCAGCATGAATCTTCCCTGGAAATTTATGCCAAAAAAAAAAAAAATGTTTGCAGAAATATTCGAGGCTCTTGCTCTCTGTTTCAAAAGGTATTGGTAAAAATCCAAAGCTTCTGGCATCCTCAAGGTCTTTTGGGTTCTAAAATTCTTTGGAATTTTGCATTCAGCTTTAGTCACCGTGATATAAAAAAAAGAGAAGTTGAGACTTTGAAAAAAGTGCGGAGAAGAGCAACTAAAATGGATCAAAAACCTGGGGATTAAAACATATGAAGAAGGATTGCAGGAACTGGGTAGGTCTAGTTTAATGAAAAGAAGGATTGGGGGCAGTGGTGAAATCCATTTTTTTTTTACTACCGCTTATGTGGGCGTGACTCAGTGGGCGTGGCTTGGTGGGCATGGCAGGTGAAGGATACTGCAAAATCTCTATTCCCACCCCACTCCAGGGGGAGGATACTGCAAACTCCCCATTCCCTCCCCACTCCTGGGGGAAGGATATTGCAAAATCTCCATTCCCAACCCACTCTGGGGCCAGCCAGAGGTGGTATTTGCCAATTCTCCGAACTGCTCAAAATTTCCGCTGCCGGTTCTCTGAACTGCTCAAAATTTCCACTACTGGTTCTCCAAACTGCTCAAAATTTCCACTACTGGTTCTCCGAACTGCTCAAAATTTCCACTACTGGTTCTCCGAACTGCTCAAAATTTCCGCTACCGGTTCTCCGAACTGCTCAAAATTTCCACTACCGGTTCTCCAAACTGCTCAAAATTTCTGCTACCGGTTCTCTGAACTGCTCAAAATTTCCATTACTGGTTCTCCGAACTGCTCAAAATTTCCACTACCGGTTCTCCAAACTGCTCAAAATTTCCACTACCGGTTCTCCGAACTGCTCAAAATTTCCATTACTGGTTCTCCAAACTGCTCAAAATTTCTGCTACCGGTTCTCCAAACTGCTCAAAATTTCCGCTACCGGTTCTCTGAACTGCTCAAAATTTCCATTACTGGTTCTCCGAACTGCTCAAAATTTCCACTACCGGTTCTCCGAACTGCTCAAAATTTCCACTACTGGTTCTCCGAACTGCTCAAAATTTCCGCTACCGGTTCTCCAAACTGCTCAAAATTTCCACTACCGGTTCTCCAAACTGCTCAAAATTTCTGCTACCGGTTCTCTGAACTGCTCAAAATTTCCATTACTGGTTCTCCGAACTGCTCAAAATTTCCGCTACCGGTTCTCCAAACTGCTCAAAATTTCCACTACCGGTTCTCCAAACTGCTCAAAATTTCTGCTACCGGTTCTCTGAACTGCTCAAAATTTCCATTACTGGTTCTCCGAACTGCTCAAAATTTCCACTACCGGTTCTCCAAACTGCTCAAAATTTCCACTACCGGTTCTCCAAACTGCTCAAAATTTCTGCTACCGGTTCTCTGAACTGCTCAAAATTTCCATTACTGGTTCTCCGAACTGCTCAAAATTTCCACTACCGGTTCTCCAAACTGCTCAAAATTTCCACTACCGGTTCTCCAAACTGCTCAAAATTTCTGCTACTGGTTCTCTGAACTGCTCAAAATTTCCATTACTGGTTCTCCGAACTGCTCAAAATTTCCACTACCGGTTCTCCAAACTGCTCAAAATTTCCACTACCGGTTCTCCAAACTGCTCAAAATTTCCATTACTGGTTCTCCAAACTGCTCAAAATTTCTGCTACCGGTTCTCCAGAACCTGTCAGAACCTGCTGGATTTCACCCCGCCAGAAGGCAAACTCCACCCAGCCAGTCCTTAAAAGATCGGTCCAATTTTTTCGGGGGGCGGGGAGTTGCTTCTGAAATCCCCATCCTTGTATTTTTTCCCCCCTCTGCTTGGGACTGTCTGATTTGTAGGAAGCGAGCCTCTTTTTGAAATTGGCCACATGGATCAGAAACCTATTTGATATATGCCATTAAGGAGACATCAGTCACTATAGACTGAGCTCAGACTATAATTTACAGCTTCAATCTGTTCACCTATCAAATCTGGCATGGAAATAAATTTAGCCCATAAACGCCACGATTTCTGACACGGCAGGTAGAAATGCCATTTTATCGAAATACCTCTGGGCAAAAATCGCTCCTTTAAACAAGCTGCATTTTTCCCTCAATCACAGCCAAACAACCAGCTAGAGAAATCTCTGGAGGCTCTTTCGCTTGGCGAAGTCAGAGATTAAGATGCCTTCCAGAAAATTTGCAAAAGGAGAAATGGGGAGAAATGACGGTGCTTCTCACCCATCCAAAACAGGAAGCCCGGAGAAATGACTTCAGAGACAAGGGGTGAGGGTTCGTATAAACCTGTTGCACCTATCTGGAAAGGAAGGGAAGGGAGGAAAGGGAAGGGAAGGGAAGGGAAAGGAAGATGGAAGAAAGATGGAAGGGAGGAGGGTAGAAAGGAAGGAAGAGACAGAAGAAGAAAGATGAAAAGGAAGGAAGGATTGGAAAGAAAGAAGGAAGGATTGGAAAGAAGGAACAGAAAGAACGAAAGAAGGGAAGGGAAACAAAGGGAAGGGTGGAAGGAAGGAAGAAGGCTAGAAGGAAGATTGAAGGAAGGAAGCAAGAAAAGAAGGAAGGAAGATGGAAGGAAGGTAGGAGGGAGTGAAGGAAGGACCAGAAAGAGGGAAACAGAGAGAAGGAAAGAATGGAAGGGAGGAAGGAAGGAAGGAAGGAAGGAAGGAAGGAAGGAAGGAAGGAAGGAAATAAGGACCAGAAAGAGGGAAACAGAGAGAAGGAAAGAATGGAAAGGAGGAAGGAAGGAAGGAAGATAGGAGGAAGGTTGAAGGAAGGAAACAAGGAAAAGAGGAAGGAGGGAAGGAAGGAACAGAAAGAAGGAAGGAAGGAACAGAAAGAAGGATCAGAAAGAAGGAAAGAAGGGAAGGGAGGAAGGAAGGAAGGAAGATGGAAGGAAGGGAAAAGGAAAAAGAAAAGAAAAAGAAGATGGAGAAAGCAAGAGAGGAGGCAACAGCAAGGGAGGAAGAGGAAGAGGAAGAGGAAGAGGAAGAGGAAGAGGAAGAGAAGAGAAGAGAAGAGAAGAGAAGAGAAGAGAAGAGAAGAGAAGAGAAGAGAAGAGAAGAGAAGAGAGCGGCAGGAAAGCTTAGGTTACCTCATTGAAAAGCTGGATATTATTTTAACTTTTCCCTTCCTCCTGATTATTTCCTTCTACACCTCTCTGGCTTTCACCGTCTCTTTCACATTCTACCTTCACCACCTCTTTTTATCAGTGATATTTATTATTATCAATGGGGGAAGCTGGAATGACTTAACAACCGCGATGATTCACCGCGACAGATGCAACGGATGGCTTAACAACCATGGCAAAGTCAGTCGTAAAAATTGGGCGTGTCTCACTTAACAACCTCACCTTGCTCAGCCCCCCCCCCAATCCTGCCCCCCATCCCAATTGTGGTCGTATGTCGAGGATTACCTGTGCTCTGTCTTTTTGTGCATTGTGTCGGTGTGGCACATCCCTTGAAGTCCCTCGAGGGGAAAGCAAGGAAGAGAAGCAGAGATTTAAACCAAGTAACCTGATTTTACAGAGCTTATCTGAATATCCTGGTTAAACCCGCCGTAAGGAAATCTTTCCCTCTTTTCCCCCTGCCCTCTTTTTTAGACTGATTTTGATTGAAAGCAAAGTGCACAGAGCAAATCCCCATGGAAGCAAAGGACAAGACTGAACTTAAAAATCAACCTTTTTTTAAAAAAAAAAAACCCATCCCTCTGCTGAATGCAAAGCTTGCAGTTTCGTGCTATTGTACTGCGCATCGAATGTAACCCCACAATGACAATAGTGGGGGTTAGAGGGGCCACAGACCCCGGAGGAAGAAATAACCCAGGAAAGATTTTTTTTAAAAAAATCTATTTAATATTCACGAGCTTCTAACCAGGGGTGGGTTCTACATTTTTTTTACTACCGGTTCTGTGGGTGTGGCTTATTTTGTGGGCATGGCTTGATGGTCATGTGACTGGGTAGATAGACACATCTAAGGTAGCCCAACCATCTTGGCTAAATGAGCTGAAAGGGAAAATGCACCATCACCCGAGCCAAGGGATTTAATTTAATTTGATTTAATGTTTATTTACGTTCCCACCTTTATAATTTTTTTTTTTACAAATAATTCAAGGTATAAAAAATAATCAACACCCCTTCCTCCCCCTCCTTGTAGATGACCCTCACTCTCTCAAGGACCTTGGAGTACTCATATCTAATGATCTACTGTAAGTGCCCGAGCCCACTGTAACAACATTGCCAAAAAGGCATTAAGAGTTGTTAACCTAATCTTGCGTAGCTTCTTCTCTGGTAATGTTGTACTACTAACTAGAGCATACAAAACATTTGCTAGACCAATTCTTGAATACAGCTCATCTGTCTGGAACCCGCACTGCATATTGGACATAAATACAATCGAGAGAGTCCAGAGATATTTTACGAGAAGAGTCCTCCATTCCTCCAACTGCAATAAAATACCTTATGTTGCCAGACTTCAAATTTGGGGCTTAGACAACTTAGAACTACACCAACTTCAGTCTGACCTAAGCATAGTACATAAAATTATCTGCTACAACATCCTACCTGTCAATGACGACTTCAGCTTCAACCACAACAACACACGAGCAAATAATAGATACAAACTCAAGGTAAACCGTTCCAAACTCGATTGCAGAAAATACGACTTCAGCAACAGAGTGGACAATGCCTGGAATGCACTACCTGACTCTGTGGTTTCTTCCCCAAACCCCCAAAACTTTTATCTTAAACTGTCTACTGTTGACCTCACCCCATTCCTGAGAGGTCTGTAAGGGCGTGCGTAAGTGCACCAGCGTGCCTACCGTCCTTGTCCTAATATTCCTTTTTACTGACTCTTTTCATGTATTCAAATTATGTTTATACTTTTACCTGTTATCTTATATATGCTTGACAAATAAACTTATGATTATGATAACTGTGAAACTCAACTTGTCACACCTTCAAAAGCTATGTAGAGCCAGATTTAATGATTTTTTTTTTAAATTTGATTTATATGCTGCCCTTCTCCAGGGCAGGGCAGCTTACAATGCGCTAAGCAATAGCTTTCATACTTTTTGTATATTTTATACAAAGTCAGCTTATTGCCCCCACAAACTGGGTCCTCAATTTACCTACCTTAGAAAGGATGGAAGGCTGAGTCAACCTTGAGCCTTGGCGAGATTCGAACCTGCAGTAATTACAGGCAGCTGGTCTTAATAACCAGCTTAATAACAGGGTGCCTTAGACCACTGTACTACCAAGGCTCATTTGATGATGAATTCTTGATGAATTCTTGATGAACTTGAACTACCAAGGAAGTGGGTACTGCAGTGTCTTAGCAGTCAATCATAAAGGCAAACAACAGCGGGAATACTCCAGTGGCCATAACTTCGTGGCCATCTCGTAAGTAGCTTTTGAGGGGGTGGGGGAATCTGCCATCATTTCAAATGGCTGTTAAGCAACCAGTCATAAGTCAAGGACTACCTACGGCCAGTTTCCATTGTATGGCTGCCAAAAAAATTACACAACCCTATCCAAAACGTCGCCGTTTGCAGTGAAATTGGACTTGTTAAAAAAAATAAAAATTACAGATTAGGGTTCGAGAAACGGTATCTTTCAAAATTTATTTGCCATCTCTTCCTAGCTGAGCCGTTGGGTTGCTGGGTGTCCCCCGAATGCGACGTGATTTTTGACTTCGTGCTTTTCAGATGGAGTTTTCGTTAACGCAGCGGCTGCCTCCCAAATGGCTGGAGCCAAATGTCAGCCACATATCGGCTTTCCACGGGTCATTGCTCTAAATTAAATAATCTGGCATCTTTCTCCTAGACATCGCTGCAGGCTGAAGAAAGAAAGAAAGCGGGTGCGGGGGAAAAGCAGCACGATTTCCAGAGAGGGTTGGATAAATATGTTCTCAGGTCGACTGCTCCAAAATCACCAGACGTCTCTCGAAATATTGGCCTCAACTAGGATGTCACGGCTACATCGATAAGCAGACTTGGTGGAGCTAACATTGGTTAATCGGAAGCCTTCTGATTTAATCATGGAAGCGTGGATTTTTACAGTCACGTAACCGTGGATTCATATTAAGCCTATTACGTTGACTTTCGTAGGATGCAAGAGTTCTGGGTGCTTCATCGCTGGACGTTGTTAAGAAAAGACTGGACAGCCACTTGTCTGAAATGGCATAGGGCCGTGATGGCGAACCTGTGGCATGCGTGCCACCGGTGGCACGCAGAACCATATCGGTTGGTATGTGAACTCAGCTCCGTCGTGCATCCTTGCACCGGCAGATTTTCAGCTCTTCTGGGCCCACCGGAACTACGGAAACAGGCTGTTTCCTGCTTCCGGAGGGCCTGGAGAGGGTGGGGAAGGCCTGTTTTTTGCTCTCCCCAAGCTCCAGAGGAGCTCCTCTAGGAGCCTGGGGAGGGCGAAAATGGCCTTGCCCACCCCCCCGGAAGCCCTCCAGAGGCTGGAAACGGCCTGTTTGCTGACTTCCGGTGGGACCAGAAGGCCCGTTTTTTGCTCTCCCCAGGCTCCAGAACCTCTCTAGGAGCCTGGGGAAGGCGAAAACGGTCTCCCGCCCCCTGAGGCCCTCCAGAGGCTGGAAATGGCCCATTTATCGACTTCCTGTCCCACTTTCCAGCCTCCAGAGGGCCTCCGGGGGTGCATAGAATTATGGGTGTGGGCACGCATGTGACCCCCCCCAAGCTACCCCTGCTTTTGGCACGTGATGACAAAAAGGTTAGCCATCACTGGCATAGGATGTCCTGCTTGAGCAGGGGGTTGGACTAGAAGACTTCCAAGGTCTACTTCCAGCTCGATTCTGATTGACTGATAATCTTTGAGAATGTTTGTAGCTTGGGGTTCAACTGTGGGGTTCAATTGCTACAACTGCAGCTTATTGGCGCTATAAACCCCACTCCCTTCAATCACTGATGATGTTCCCTAGTTGGGTCATGAAACATCTGCAAGAAAACAACCAAGGACCCCACAATTTCTTCTTCTTCTTCCTCCTCCTCCTCCTCCTCCTCCTCCTCCTCTCCATTTTAGCAGTGATGATGTTCCCTAATTGGGTCATGAAACATCTACAAGAAAACAACCAAGCTCAGAGAGCACCAAGGATACCACAATCTTCTCCTCCTCCTCCTCCTCCTCCTCCCCCCCCCCTTCCTTCTAGCACTGATGAGGTTATCTAGTTGGGTAATGAAACATCTGTAAGACAACAACCAAGCTCAGAGAGCACAAAGGACCCCCAAAGTCTCTTCCTCCTCCCCACTTCCTTCTAGCACTGATGAGGTTAGCTAGTTGTGTAGTGAAACGTCTGTACAACCAAGCTCAGAGAGCACCAAGGGCCACCACAGTCTCCTCCTCCTCCTCCTCCTCCTCCTCCTCCTCCTCCTCCTCCTCCTCCTCCTCCTCCTCCTCCTCCTCTCCATTTTAGCAGTGATGATGTTCCCTAATTGGGTCATGAAACATTTGCCAGAAAACAAGCTCAGAGAGAACCAAGGACCCCATGAGAGTCACCAGCCCCACAAAGCACCAAGGTGACAAATGGACAAACACACACTCTCCAACGAAAGAATGAGCCGAATCCTTGGCAGTCAGCAACTGCAGAGTTATCTCCAGAAACTCGGATGTATAATTTATTCTTCGCATCCCTCCCCCTTCTCTTGTTCAGGGACCCTCAGTATTTCAATCCCGACCTCCAAGGAACATCAACCTTTCAAGAAGAGCCTCCAGCTTCTCTGAAGTTCTCATTATTGACGGCATGGTGCTCATACCTGCATTAAACAGAACCGGGATGACTGCTATGGGGCTAGCGGTTCCTCCACCGTGCTATTTCTGGAAGCCCCCCTCCCCTATCTCTCTCTCCAGGCCCCCCCTCTCTCTGCCCGGCAGAGTCTTCCTTGCACCACGTTCATTAAAATGGAAGTCCGTGGGTTCCCACCCCGATGGGCTCTCCTTGCATCCGCCGCCTGTCACATCGGATCCACCCTCCCTTTTATCATGTCAGACCGAGGCTGACTGTCCAAGCCGAATTCACAATAAGCTGGAGTTTCAGCCTCCAATTAGCCCCGGCTGCCTTTTTGTGGGGGAGAGGGAGAGGGGAAGGGAAAAGGAGGAGAAGATCGGGTTCCTCCAGCCAAGTCCATTGGGCAACTGTCAAAGCAAGGTCAGCAGTGTCCTCAGGTTGGAATCGATGGATGGCAACCTCACTGGAGCCTGAATCTGCAGGGGAGGATGAGCCAGAGCTGTGGCTGATAGAGACTGAAGGGGCAGCTTCATTGGCTTTGAAGGAACAGGGGGAGGAGCAGGACAGGGTAGTCCCGGGCCCCTCAAGCTTGGGATGGCTCACCGGCAGGGAGAAACCGGGGGGGGGGAAGGCAGGATGACCGAGAGAGGGCAGGCAATGACGAAAAGCGATGGAGCTCAGACAATGAGCAAGGATCACCCCCTCCTGATCCCCGAGCATGGAGAGTGGAGAGAAGGCGGGAACAGCACAGGCTGACCTGATGTCTCCGGAGGAGAGCACCCCGCCCCTCTTCAAAAGGCACGCCTGAGGACTGAGACTTAAGGAGATGCTGTGGGGAGGGGCATTTGTGGGGAACAAACACTGAATTCGTGGAGTTTTGGGTTCCGTTGCCGACGTTTGGAGTTTCCTAGACTTCTTGCTTTATTTCTTGCTTCCTGGACTCATTGTCTTGTTCCCTTGCCCCGCTGGATTTCTGGTTTGGCAGCCATTGTATTCACAGCATTTTGCTGGGCTACTTGCAGCCAGAGGCTGCTGGAAGTGTGTGTTTGTGTGTGTGTGTGTGTGAGAGAGAGAGCGCGCATTTTGCTCTGGGACTTGCCATAAACATGGGAATGTTTCAGGGGGGGAAGTTGGAGCAATAAAGGGGCGGTTTGAATGATCAGCTGACTGTGTTGCCTCCGTGCCTTGCCCTGGATCAGGGGTCTGCAACCTTAAACACTCAAAGAGCCATTTGGACCCGTTTCCCACAGAAAAGAAAACACCGGGAGCCACAAAATCTGGGTGGGCGTGGCCAACTCGACGTCACTCACTTCCACCAGTCACATGACCCCCCCCAGCCACGCCTACCCAGCCGGTCATTAGGTCAGAGAACCAGTTGTTAAAAAACATCGGGAACCACAAAACCCTTTTGACATCTCTCTCTTCCTCCCTCCCCCCTCTCTCCCTCTCTCCCCACTTATCTCTCTGTATCTCTCTATGTCTCTCTCTCTCTCTCTCCCTCTCTTTCAGTTCCAAGCCATGAGACAGTCCCACTGGAACGAGGCCCTCTGGCTCTTTGCCACCAGCGGCGCTTCCCTCCAGCCTTCGCCCAAAGCCCCACACCAGGAGGCCAAAGCAGACCCCGAGTTGGAATTTCTGCCTCCCTCCGACCCACACAAGAAGACCCCGAAGGGGGAGACTCTCTGCAGCAACACAAACATTCATTGCACATATCTGGCCCAGGGGTCATAGTTTGACGACCCCTGATTTAGTGCAATATAAAAAATGCAAATAATTTTTCTGCGGACCACCAAAATTTTCTCGCGGAACCAGCAAATACCACCTCTGGCTGGTCCCAGAGTGAAGTGGGAATGGAGATTTTGCAGTCTCCTTCCCCTGGAGTGGGGTGGGAATAGAGATTTTGCAGTATCCTTCCCCTGCCACGCCCACCAAGCCACGCCCACCAAGCCACACCACGCCCACAGAACCGGTAGTAAAAACATTTGAATTTCACCACTGATATAAATATATGTATCAGTGTTGTATCCTGAATTGGAATTATAATTGTTGATTGGTAAACATTGATGGATTGTAAATGTTTATTTCCAGCCCCACAGACACAGCCCCCCACACAGTCACAATTACAATACGAAGGACCATAACCCCAGGACATAACAAGATGATGGGTATGAATGTTGGATGCATTTTTATGGTTTCCGGAGTGACTGGATTGAAAAAAAATCTTTGGGTCATTCACGTAACCTCAGGTCCTTGTGATTACATCACCCAGTGATATGCAGGTAACCCTGATGTGACCTCTGGCTAAATGGAGCGATGTTGGCTTATTAGCCTCTTTCCTACTTTCGGGGAGTTGTTTTGCTTTAAATATCTCCTCTGAGTTGCTGCTCCTTCTCCGAATCCGCCAGCCTTCACCGATAATGACAGCGAGGGAATCTCGGATGGCATTCAAGGGCGATGACACCCAGACCAAGACTATTGACTTATTTATGCAATTCATCTGCTACCTGGAACCTATTGGAGATCATCTTTGTGTCGGTGTTGAGCGGAGGCATTTCCAACAGATAGATGATTTTATGTCTTCGTTTTATTTCCTGACAGCGAGAACAATTAATCCGAACTTGCCTCCAGAAGCTCTAACACTGGAGGATTTTAAGAGGAGGTTTAAGGAGCCATTTATTCGGAATGGTATAAGACAGTGATGGCTAACCTTTTTGCCATTGCATGCCAAGAGGAGGGAGGGGGGTCACACATGTGCATGCCCACACCCATAATTCTATTCACCCTGTCCCCGCTCCTGGCACGCAATAGCATGGAAGGCCTGTTTTTTTACTCTCCCCAGCCTCCAGAGCCTTTCTAGGAGTCTGGGGAGGGTGAAAACGGCCTTCCCCAACCCCCTGGAGGCCCTCTGGAGGCCAAAAACAGTCAGTTTGCCAACTTCCGGTGGGACCAGAAGGCCCATTTTTTGTTGTCCCCAGCCTCCAGAGCCTTTCTAGGAAGTTGGCAAATGGGCCATTTCTGGCCTCTGGAGGGCCTCCGGGGGTGTATGTGGTGTGTGGAGGGCCATTTTTGCCCTCCCCAGACAAGGGGGCTGGGGAGAGAGAAAAACAGGCCTTCCCCACCACCCCGTGAGGTCCTCCAGAGGCAGGAAACAACCTGTTTCCCTACTTCTGGTGGGCCCAGAAGGCCTGAAAATCAGCTGGCCGGCGCGCATATTCGTGCCGGAGCTGAGCTCGCGTGCCCACCGATATGGCTATGCGTGCCACCTGTGGCACGTGTGCCATAGGTTCACCATCATGGGTATAAGGTCTCCTGTCTGATCAGGGGGTTGGACTAATGACCTCTAAGTTTATTTATTTATTTATTTTATTGAATTTGTATACCGCCCTACTCCCGAAGGACTCAGGGCGGTGAACAGCCAAATAAAATACATATAATACAAATGTTAAAAAACATTGGAAAGTTCCCTTCCAATCCTGTTATTATTCTGTTTATTTTCTTTTATTGCTTTTATAAACAACTCAAGGTGGCAAACATATTTAACAGAACCTCCTCCTCCTGCTGTTTTCCCCATAAAAACAACCCTGTGGGTCTAATCATACTTGGCCAAACAGAGCTGTTCTGTTTTGTTGTCCCAAAGCTTGTTTTTTAAGAGGCAACGGGGCTTTCTGGTTTTTCTTTGAAGACGTTTCTCTTCTCATCCAAGGAGCTTCTTCAGTTCTGACAGGATAGTGGGGAATGGAAGGATTTATACTCCTTGCAGACAGCTGGTCATTTGCATTCTTTTAGAGGGATGTTGAGGCCACCTAACCTAACCTAACACACACAGTGACTCCCTTAACAACCAGGGCAAGAGAAGTCGTAAAATGGGGCCAAATTCACTTAACTGTCTTGCTTAGCAATCTAATTTTTGGGCTTGATTGTGGTAACAAGTCGAGGACTACCTATATAGAGGAGAGATTACGGTAACGGTTGCTTCAGTTATCATGGGGGTAGACTTCCATATCTATATTTGTTTCGCTGGCCTGATCGGACCTTTTTTTCCAGAGAAGAAATAAAAATAGACGCCATATGTTCACAATTCCTTCATTAGGAGTTGAATTCACGGGGTCAAGAAACAGAAAGAGAAGAAAGGAAGCCTTCTCTAAACAGCAAGGGACTTGGCGGCCAGGATTATCTCAGGAAGGTTAATTAGAATTTTTTTTATTTAAGAATTTAGAAACTTTAGAAAAGTAGAGGGTTTTTTTTTGTTTTTTTTTTAATCGGAAGAGACTTGAAGATACGTTAACCGGGCAGGAGTTTTCCGGATTCGTCATTTCCATGCTGGAAGTTAAAATAAAGTTCTCTTTTGTAGCTGTTCACCAACTTTCTGCCTCTTTTGATTTAAAAAAAAATTCCAGCAAATTTAGCTTCTGGTCGCAAAGCTTCAAGTCTAGATGGATATCAGAAAGATATTGTAATTCTTTCTCTGCTCCAGGAAATAACGACAGCTCCTTAGATATAACTCGCAGATCTAAATTATATCGACTTTTTTTTTTTAAAAGGTATGGAGAAATGCTGCTAAGGCAGTGGGGTTAATGTGTCTGTAACACAGCATTTTCATTCTTTCTTGGTGTTGAGGTTTTCTTTCTTTCTTAGTGGAAGTGGAAGTGAAGAGAATAACAGAGTTGGAAGGGATCTTAGAGGTCCTCTAGTCCAACGCCCTGCTCTGGCAGGAAACCTGGATACCAATGATGGTTAACCTTTTTGGTGCTGAGTGCCCAAAATGCACATGGGCATCCAGGAGCCTGGATAGCTCAGCAGACTAATGCATTGTAATTTAACTCCAGCTGTCTGCAGTTAGTAAGTTCGAATCTCGCCAAGGCTCAAGGTTGACTCAGCCTTCCATCCTTTCAAAGGTAGATGAAATGAGGACCCAGATTGTGGGGGCAATAAGCTGACTTTGTATAAATATACAAAAGTATGAAGGCTATTGCTTAGCGCATTGTAAACTGCCCTGAGTCTCCGGAGAAGGGCGGCATATAAATCAAATTAAAAAAAAAAATGCATGAGCACCAGTGGTGGGTTCCTCCCGGTTCGGCCCGGTTCAGCTGAGCCGGTAGTGGTGATGATGACGTCACCAAACCGGTTCTCTTTGTTCGGGAGCTGGGCCCTCCCGCCCCCCTGCGCCACCCCCGTGCCGCCCTGTGCCCCCATGCCCCCCTGCACCCCTGCGTTATTCTTACCTTTTATTTGGCCCCACCCCCAATCTATTGCTGCCTCCCGAGTCCCAGCTGATTGGCTAGAAGGAAAAAAACTGTTTAAACTCTTGCCGTGGAGCTTCAAAGGGCCGCCCTACAGCTGATTAGTGTTAAAAGGCAGTGTGGTGGTAGATTGGTGCCTCCAAAAACGAATGGATAGACCGGTACAGTTCTGCAACCAGTTAAAAGCCTGGTAGACAAATTACTTCTGCTAAATCCTAAAAAATTGTCACATGACCATCAAGCCACGCCCACAGATAAGCCATGCCCACAGTAGTAAAAATTTTTAGAACCCACCCCTGATGAGCACGTGCCCAAACCCCCAAAATGCAATGTAAGCGCTCTCCGTGTGTGTGTCCCGTGCATGTGCCCCAGCTCCCCTTTGCATGCACCCACCCCCCATGCCCCATTTTGGGTTCTAGGTTGGTGCAGGAGGCTTTCCAGGCCTCATGCGATGCCCCCGCACCCCGTTTTCGCTTCCAGGTTGGTGCAGGCAACAGAAATGGAGTAGAAAGGTAGGACGCACTGGAGGCGGCTGTGTGAACCTGTGGAGATCGGGGAAGGCACAGATGGCAGAAATGGAGTAGAAAGGTAGGGCGCGCTGGGGGGGGAACCTGCAGGGATCAGGGAAGGCCCCGCCCCCCACACATGCGCGGCAGAGACCTGAAAACCAGTTTGCCAGTGGGAGGCATGCGGGCATGTGCGATGCAGCTGGGCTGGGGCGACGGCTGGCGTACCTGCAGAGAGAATTCTGTGTGCCACCTGTGGCACGCGTGCCATAGGTTCGCCATCACGGCCCTATACCGTTTCAGACAAATTGTCGTCCAATATCTTCTTAAAAAAACTTCCAGTGTTGGAGCATTGACAACTTCCGGAGGGAAGTCATTCCACGGATTAATTGTTCTAACTGTCAGGAAATTTCTCTTTATTTCTAGGTTGGTGAGGAAATCTATCAGGGTCCAGATCCGGGGTGAAATGCTCCCGGTTCGGACCGGATCGCCCGATCTGGTAGCGATGGAGGCAGGTGGTTCAGAGAACCGGTAGCAAAAATCCCTGCCCCCCCCCATGCCCAGCTGAGCCGCGCGATCATCAGAGGCTTTTTTTCTTTTAAAAGCCTCTGACGATCCAAGCTGAGTTGCCTGATCGTCAGAGGCTTTTAAAAGAAAAAAAGCTTCTGACGATCAGGCAACTCAGCTGGGGTCGTCAGAGTATTTTGAAAGCATTTTTTATAACCTCTTCGCCGAAGAGGTTGTAGAAAAAATGGTTTTAAAAGTTAAAAAAAAATTGGCCACACCCACCCAGTCACATCAACCCCCCCCACCAAGCCACGCCCACAGAACCGGTAGTAACAAATTTTAGATTTCACCACTGGTCCAGATTGATAAAACATTTGGGTCTCCATTAGAGTTAGAAAAGCAGAGTTGGAAGGGACTTTGGAGGTCTTCTAGTCGAACCCCTTGCTCAGGCAGGAAACCCAGGGGGAGGCTTCAACGGTCATAAGTGTGAAAAATGGCCATAAGTTACTTTTTTTCAGTGCTGTTCTAAGGGTCATTAAATCGAGGACTCCCTGTATATGACATCATTTTCTCCCTCCTCCGAGACATCCCTGTTTCGTTCTATTTCTTCAGGATGTGACTCAACTCCGGGTCATTTAAACAGAGCAAAACACACCTTTAAATCCATTAGTATCGTTTAAGCTGATATTAAATGCGTATGAATATTCATTTAGAAAAAAATGTGTGTCTGGAGAGGAAATATATTTAGAAGTCCTTATTAAGACGAAATGCAGACATGTGAAACGCAGATGCATATTTCATATACGTTTTAGGTGGATTATTTTTCAGCTCGAAAATCGATGTACCATTAAGGGATTTTACGTGTGCATCAAAATTTGACCAGTTAAAGTCTAATTAAAATATGTATTTTATATTTTGTGTGCCTCTCTCTGTGGCGGTGTGTCTATGAGTTGCGGTTTTTTTAAAATCATTTTAAAATCTATAATTCCAAATGCTGGCGGTTACAGCTCCCCCCCCCCCTCTTTAGTTAAAAGGGAATAAGTGAGATTATTGGTCTAATTTAGAATATTAGCATCACTCCGTCAAAATTTAGGTGAAGTAGATGACATTCTTAAATGAAGGGCGTGAAAAATATACAAAAAAAAATATATGAGGTAACGGATGCAAATATGTTGGAAACAAATGAGAGGTTGTTACAGGCAGTCCTCGAACTTACAAAGGTTTGTTTAGTGACCATTCAAAGTTTCAACGGCCCTGAAAAAAAACGGTTTTCACACTTACGACCGTTGTAGCATCCCCAGGATCCTGTGATCAAAATTGAAATGCTTGGCAATGCTGGTTCGCATTTATGACGGTTGTGGGATCACGTGATTCCCCTTTGCATCTTTCTGACCAGCAAAGTCAGAAAGATGCAAAGACAACTCAATGATTCACTTAACAACTTCTGATAAGAAAGGTCGTAAAAAGCGGACAACACTCACTTGTCTCGGTTAGTAACATAAATTTCGGGCTCAATTTGGGTCGTAAGTCGAGGACTAGCTGTACTTCCTTTGTCTGTCCTCATACCTTCAATTTTTCCTGGCTTATTAGTATTTCTGTCGGCCTTACCAGGTAGACCACACAGGAAATATAACTAAAATAAAGGTAATCCTCAACTTGAGGTCTGGCCATCCATCCATCCATCCATCCATCCAGATTGCTAGCAATTTATTTCATTTGTTGTAGCTATACTGGAGAGGTTACCACATTGATTTTAATGATGTTTACACCTTCAGCAGTTGTAAGAACTTGTTTCCAGAAGTTGTGAATGCTCCAACACTGGAAGTTTTTAAGAAGAGATTGGACAACCATTTGTCTGAAAAGGTGTAGAGTTTCCTGCCTATCTCCTTGACAGATTGGATTCAATCAGAATAGAATAGAATAGAATAGAATAGAATAGAATAGAATAGAATAGAATAGAATAGAATAGAATAGAATAGAATAGAAAATGGAATGGAATAGAATAGAATAGAATAGAATAGAATAGAATAGAATAGAATAGAATAGAATAGAATAGAATAGAATAGAATAAACAGAGTTGGAAGGGACCTTGGAGGTCTTCTAGTCCAACCCCCTGCCCAGGCAGGAAACCCTACACCACTTCAGACAAATGGTTGTCCAATCTTTTCCTAAAAACTTCCAGTGTTGGAGCATTCACAACTTCTGGAGGCATGTTGTTCCACTGATTAATTGTTCTAACTGTCATGAAATTTCTCCTTAGTTATAAATTGCTTCTCTCCTTGATTAGTTTCCATCCGTTGCTTCTTGTCCTGCCCTCAGGGGCTTTGGAGAATAGCTTGACCCCCTCTTCTTTGGGGCAGCCCCTGAGATATTGGGAGACTGCTATCCTGTCTCCCCTGGTCCTTCTTTTCATTAAATTAGACGTACCCAGTTCCTGCAACCGTTCTTCGTATGTTTTAGCCTCCAGTCCCCTAATCCTCTTTGTTGCTCTTCTCTGCACTCTTTCTAGAGTCTCAACTTCTTTTTTACATCGTGGCGATCAAAACCGGATGCAGTATTCCAAGTGTGGCCTTACCAAGGCCTTATAAAGTGGTATTAACACTTCACGTGATCTTGATTCTATCCCTCTGTTGATGCAACCTTCCAGATCTTTGGACTACACTTCCCAACACCCAGGCTGAAATTACAGAATTACAGAATAACACAGTTGGAAGGGACTTCAGAGGGTCTTCCAGTCCAATCAAGCAGGAGACCCTATTCCATTTCAGACATACGGCTGTCCCGTCTCTTCTTAAAACCTCCAGTGATGGAGAACCCACGGTACATTTAATTTAGATGTTTAAAAGATCCCTGGTAGAAGTTCTAGATTAGAATAAGGTGAAGCAAGATTAGGGCAGCCACAAGAAGAGAGTCTATCAAATGAAACGAGAGTAAAAGTCTTCTGTTTTGTGTCCGAATGCAATTTGGCTTTTTGGAGATAGGCCTTCAACCAGGAGATACCTGATCCGATTTCCTCTTCAGATCATTTTTTTTTAAAAAGGTTTTCAGGATGGCCCGAAAATGAATGCTAGATGAAGAGAAAATAAGGAAGATTGCTGTGATGTCGTTCGACTCACCTCCTGATGTGGTGCATTGCATTTGATAAAAAAAAAAAGAAAGAAAAAGAAAGAAAATAGAGATGGAATAAAGACAGGAAAGGGGGAAAAAGGTGTGATGGATTGGCATTTTATCAAGTCAAAGCCAGCACTTTCATTTCCCCACACATCTCCCTGATTATTTCCCTTTTGGCAGAGAGGAAACAATATTTGAAGTGAGAAAATAAGGCTCACAGAGGGAAGAGGAAAGACTAAATGGATTTACTAGCTTCCCGGAATGAAGCAGGAGAAGCCATCTGGAAGAGCAGCGTGAAAAGACACAGCTGATTCTTGGAATGAGCTTGCCGGCTTCTAAATGGGATGCTTTGTCTGTCTCGGCCTGAGCTACTGTGTGGCTCCCTGGACTCTTCGACTGAAGCAGAGTCTGCCACTAAAAGAAGGCACAAGCACGGGAGGAGGAAGGAGAGAGAGAGGGAGAGAGAGAGAGAGAGAGAGGAAGGAAAAGAAAGAAAAAGAGAGGAAGGAAGGAAGGAAGGAAGGAAGGAAAGGGGGGAAGGAAGGGGAGAGGAGAAGGAGAGGGAGGGAGGAAAAGAAAGAGGAAGAGGAAGGAAGGAAGGAAGGGGATAGACGGGACTGGAAGAAAGGGGAGAGGAGAGGAGAAGGAAAGGGAGTGGGAGGGAGGAAAAGAAAGAGGAAGAGGAAGGAAGGAAGCAAGGAAGGAAGGAAGGAGGGAAGGAAGGAGAAATTTAAAATAGAGAGAGGTTGGTTTCCAAGCTTGGTTCCAACATTGATTTTAACAGAAAAAATAGAGCTGGAAGGGACCTTGGAGGTCTTTTAATCCAACTCCCTGCTCAAACAGGAGATCCTATGTTTTTTCAGACCAATCTCTTCTTAAAAGCTTCCAGTGTCGGAGTACCCACAACTTCTGGTGGCAAGCTGTTCCACTGGTGAATTGTCCTCACTGTTAGGAAGTTTCTCCTTAATTCCAGGTTGCTTCTCTCCTTGGTTAGTTTCCATCCATTGCTTCTTCTCCTGCCTTGAGGTGCTTTGGAGAATAGCTTGACCTGCTTCTTCTTAGTAGCAACTGTGAGAGGGATCTTGGAGTCCTAGTGGACAACCATTTAAATAGGAGCCAGCCGTGTGCAGTAGCTGCCAAAAAAGCCAACACAGTTCTGGGCTGCATCAACAGAGGGATAGAATCAAGATCACGTGAAGTGTTAATACCACTTTATCATGCATTGGTAAGGCCACACTTGGACTATTGCATCCAGTTTTGGTCACCACACTATTAAAAAAAAATGTGGAGACTCTAGAAAGAGTGCAGAGAAGAGCAACCAAGATGATGAGGGGACTGGAGGCTAAAACATATGAAGAACGGTTGCAGGAGCTGGACATGGCTAGTCTAGGGAAAAGAAGGACCAGGGGAGACATGATAGCAGTCTTCCAATATCTGAGGGGCTGCCCCAAAGAAGAGGGGGTCCACCTATTCTCCAAAGCACCTGAAGGCAAGACAAGAAGCAACGGATGGAAAGTAATCACGGAGAGAAGCAACCTGAAATTAAGGACAGAATTCCTAACAATGAGAACAATTAATCAGTGGAACAGCTTGCCTCCAGAAATTGTGGGTACTCCTACACTGGAGGCTTTTAAGAAGAGATTGGTCTGAAAAAACATAGGATCTCCTGTTTGAGCAGGGAGTTGGATTAGAAGACCTCCGAGGTTCCTTCCAGCTCTATTATTCTTTTAAAACCAATGTTGGAACCAACGTTGGAAACCAACCTCTCTCTATTTTAAATTTCTCCTTTTTCCTTCCCTCCTTCCTTCCTTCCTTCCTTCCTTCCTTCCTTCCTCTTTTCTTTTTTTAAAAAATATTTTTACTGTTCATTTTCCTTCATTTTATATCACAATTTCAATTTTGCATCAGCGATATACTGGTTGTATCAGCACCTTTTTAAATATGCATGATGTTATACATCCTAATTACAACAATTTTTCTCTTATCCATACAGTATAGTCCATAGGGGAAAAAAAAACCAAAACTTGATATTATACAACCTACTTATATTTATTGTTTCCATGGTTATAACATAATTCTCTCTACATTTATCACTCTATATATTTTGATTTACAATTATGTACAGTCTAGTAATAATATTGCTTGCCATATGTATTCTTCTATATAGTTTTATACCTGTATTTGTTTCTAGCTAGTTGATCCTCTTTCATCATTAATTTTCTAACTTTTGCATCTGTTAACTAGCCAATTGTACCATAGATCCCATATTAAGTAATACTCTGTTTCTCCTTTGTCTTTAATTTCCATCATTAACCTGTCTATTTTGGCACATTTTAATATTTTTTTTATTACTTCTCCTCTCCTCTCCCTTTTCTTCCAGTCCCCTCTATCCCCTTCCTTCCTTCCTTCCTTCCTTCCTTCCTTCCTTCCTTCCTTCCTTCCTCTTCCTCTTTCTTTTCCTCCCTCCCTCTCCCTCTCCCTCTCCTTCTCCTTCTCCTCTCCCCTTCCCTCCTTTCCTTCCTTCCTTCCTCTTCCTCTTCCTCTTTCTTTTCCTCCCTCCCTCTCCCTCTCCTTTTCCTCTCCCCTTCCCTCCTTTCCTTCCTTCCTTCCTCTTCCTCTTTCTTTTCCTCCCTCCCTCTCCCTCTCCCTCTCCCTCTCCTTCTCCTTCTCCTCTCCCCTTCCCTCCTTTCCTTCCTTCCTTCCTCTTCCTCTTCCTCTTTCTTTTCCTCCCTCCCTCTCCCTCTCCTTTTCCTCTCCCCTTCCCTCCTTTCCTTCCTTCCTTCCTCTTCCTCTTTCTTTTCCTCCCTCCCTCTCCCTCTCCCTCTCCCTCTCCTTCTCCTTCTCCTCTCCCCTTCCCTCCTTTCCTTCCTTCCTTCCTTCCTCTTCCTCTTCCTCTTTCTTTTCCTCCCTCCCACTCCCTCTCCTTCTCCTCTCCTCTCCCCTTTCTTCCAGTCCCGTCTATCCCCTTCCTCCCTTCCTTCCTTCCTTCCTTCCTTCCTTCCTTCCTTCCTTCCTTCCTTCCTTCCTTCTTTCCTTCCTTCCTTCCTTCCTTCCTTCCACTCTTGTGGGTGCTCGAACACTGGAGGGTTTTAAGAAGAGATCGGGCGACCATTTCTCTGAAATGTTACAGGGTTTTCTGCTCGAATATGGGGGTTGGAGTAGAAGACCTCCAAGGTCCCTCTCATTATTCTGTTACTCGGTTGATTTTTCCCTGGTGTTGTCAGCGTGGGAAGCTTGCTACTAATGTTGTAATCATGCGACAGCCTCTGTGCAGCTTTGTTCACAACTCCCCTGCGTGGTGTAGGACTCCATGCCTTACATGAGTCAATGGCTTGTATGAGTTATACTGCTATTATGTTATAAGTAGGACTGATGGATTGCACAAAAGCTGCTATAGATCCTACCTACGCCTGGCACTCAAGTTCCATTTCCCCCTCACCTGTAGTATAGAGAGTGAAGGATTTACTTTTTTTTTTTTTTTTGTGTTTGTCAAAGTGGGAGGATGGAAGAGAGGAGAAGGAGGAAAGGCTCGGGAAAGCAGGACACCAAGGTGCTAAAAGGGGGTGAATTAAAAGAGAGCAGAAGCTGGAAGATCTATCTTTGGAAAGGAAGGTCCAGCGTTCTTCTCAAATCCCTGCTAAGTGGGAGAGAGACGAAAGAGGCATGGACAAGAAGTAATGATTGGAAATTTAATCAAGGAGAGAAGCAACCTGGAATTAAAGAGAAACTTCCTAACAGTGAGGACAATTAACCAGTGGAACGGTTTGCCACCAGAAGTTGTGGGTGCTCCATCACTGGAGGTTTTTAAGAAGAAGATTGGACAGTCACTTGTCTGAAATTGTATATAGGGTCTCCTGCTTGAGTGGGGTGGGTGGGTGGACTAGATGACCTCTAAGGTGCCTTCCAACTCTGTTATTCTCTAATTCTGTACTTTTAGCCTGGGTATTGGGAAGTATAGTCCAAACATCTGGAAAGAATTGAATCCAACAGGTCAGAATCTGAGGAGACAGAGATTGGAACGAATGGACCATAATATTCTTTTTTGTACACTGAGGTGCAAATTCCTTCAACTGCCATCTGTCTCCTCCCCTTCTTCTTCTCTTGCTCCAATTTCCCCCTCCTCTTCCTCCTCCTCTTTCTACCCCTGTCATTCCCCTCCTCCTCTTTCTTTTCCTCTCCATCCTCCTCCTCCACCCCCCCCTCTCTCTGTCTCCCCTCCCTCCCCCTCTCCCCCCCTTCTTTCTCCTTTCCTAGTAGCCTTCATAACTCTTTCCTCCTATCACAGAACCTTGTATCTATAATGGATCATTTCCTCTGGAAATGTGCTGCTTCCTCCTGGCATGAAAGTGAGGGAAGCCATTGGTTGAAGAGATATGGGATCTAATATGCCTTGGATATTTTCAGAATTGCTTCTGCTTGACATAGCTGAACAGGTCAAGATGGGGGTGAGCCAAGCAATGAATAGCTATAAAATCTTCTCTTGTCACATCTGATTTAGCAAATGAACTCTGAGGCCCTGACCGAAAATAAAGCAAGTGAAAATAGCCAGTACCTTTAATTCACACAGACATCCACTGGCCTGGGTGTGGAGAAGATATTAATCATCAAAGGGTAGATAGAAACATCTAAGGTAGCCCAACCATCTTGGCTAAATGAGCTGAAGGGGAAAATGCACCATCACCCAAGCCAAGGGATTTAATTTAATTTGATTTAATGTTTATTTACATTCCCGCCTATATATATATATTTTTACAAATAATTCAAGGCATAAAAAATAATCAACGCCCCTTCCTCCCCCTCCTTGTAGATGACCCTCACTCTGTCAAGGACCTTGGAGGACTCATTTCTAAAGATCTAAGTGCCCGAGCCCACTGTAGCAACATTGCCAAAAAGGCATTAAGAGTTGTTAATCTAATCTTGCGTAGCTTCTTCTCTGGTAATGTTGTACTACTAACTAGAGCATATAAAACATTTTCTAGACCAATTCTTGAATACAGCTCATCTGTCTGGAACCCGCACTGCATATCGGACATAAATACAATTAAGAGAGTCCAGAGATATTTTACGAGAAGAGTCCTCCATTCCTCTAACCGCAATAAAATACCTTATGCCACCAGACTCCAAATTTTGGGCTTAGACAACTTAGAACTACGCCGACTTCCGTCTGACCTAAGCATAGTACATAAAATTATCTGCCACAATGTCCTTTCTGTCAATGACTACTTCAGCTTCAACCACAACAATACACGAGCAAATAATAGATACAAACTCAAGGTAAACCGTTCCAAACTCGATTGCAGAAAATATGACTTCAGCAGCAGAGTGGTCAATGCCTGGAATGCACTACCAGACTCTGTGGTCTCATCCCCAAACCCCCAAAACTTTAACCTTAAACTGTCTACTGTTGACCTCACCCCATTCCTAAGAGGTCTGTAAGGGGCTTGCATAAGAGCACCAGCGTGCCTTCCGTCCCTGTCCTAATATTCCTTTTTACTGACTCTTTTCATGTATTCAAATTATGTTTATACTTTTACCTGTTATCTTATGTCTGCTTGACAAATAAATTTATGATTATGATTACAATAACAACATTGTAAGGTAGGTTGTGCTAAGAGAGAGGGACTCAGCTGGCTTTCATGGTTAAGGCAGGACTAGAACTCACCATCTCCTGGTTGTTAGTCCAAAGTCATCCAGTTGGCTTTTATGGCTAAGATGGGACTAGAACTCCCAGTCTCCTGGTGATTGGCACAAAGTCACCCAGCTGGATTTGTGGCTAAGGCAGCACTAGAACTCGCTGTCTCCCACTTTCTAGCCTAGTGCCCCAACCCACTAGATCAAACTGGCTCTCCATTTTCCAGAATTCACTTCCTGGATTCACTACATCATGAAGCAGCATCACATTTGAGACTGCTGGTCCAGGAAGTGTCAGGAAAAAAAGATGTTTTGTGTGAAGAGCCAAGCACTGATGGAAGTGTTTGGGGCTTTCAAAAGATTAAAGGAAGGTAACTCTTCTTCAGCATCTGTGCCGAAGAAGAATCAAAAGGAGCATCTCCTTTGATCTCAATGCGGTCTTACAGATATTTGTTTAGATTCTTTTGCAGGGAAAAATGCTTGAATATTGCCAAATAAGGCAATTCTTTCCTCCTCTCCCTTCCTCCCTCCCTTCCCTTCCCTTCCCTTATTCATCAATTTACTTCCTTTCCTTTCCTTTTTTCCTTTCCTTTCCTTTCCTTTCCTTTCCTTTCCTTTCCTTTCCTTTCCTTTCCTTTCCTTTCCTTTCCTTTCCTTTCCTTTCCTTTCCTTCCCTTCCCTTCCCTTCCCTTCCCTTCCCTTATTAATCAATTTACTTCCTTTCCTTTCCTTTCCTTTCCTTTCCTTTCCTTTCCTTTCCTTTCCTTTCCTTTCCTTTCCTTTCCTTTCCTTTCCTTTCCTTTCCTTCCCTTCCCTTCCCTTCCCTTCCCTTATTAATCAATTTACTTCCTTTCCTTTCCTTTCCTTTCCTTTCCTTTCCTTTCCTTTCCTTTCCTTTCCTTTCCTTTCCTTTCCTTCCCTTCCCTTCCCTTCCCTTCCCTTATTAATCAATTTACTTCCTTTCCTTTCCTTTCCTTTCCTTTCCTTTCCTTTCCTTTCCTTTCCTTTCCTTTCCTTTCCTTTCCTTTCCTTTTCTTCCCTTCCCTTCCCTTCCCTTCCCTTCCCTTATTAATCAATTTACTTCCTTTCCTTTCCTTTCCTTTCCTTTCCTTTCCTTTCCTTTCCTTTCCTTTCCTTTCCTTTCCTTTCCTTCCCTTCCCTTCCCTTCCCTTCCCTTCCCTTCCCTTCTTTCTGTTCCTTTTATCCAATCCTTCCTTCTTTTCTTCCTTCTTTTCTGCCTCCCTCCCTCCCCCTCCCTCCCTTCCTCTGCCTGCTTGCCTGCCTGCAATTCTAAGTACAACTGTAGATTTATCCTTTTCTCTAAAATTGCACTGTGACTGATGATGTACCCTAGTTGGGTCATGAAACATCTGCAAGACAACCAACCTCAGAAAGCACCAATGATGCTACAATCCTCCTCCTCCTCCTCCTCCTCCTCCCACAAACCCTACTCTCTCCTAGCAGTGATTATGTACCCTAGTTGAGTCATGAAACGTCTGCAAGACAACAACCAAGCTCAGAGAGCACCAAGGATCACACAAAAATATTTGCATTTCCTGGGCTGCCGAGTTTAATGTCCTGTACTATTATCCTGCATTGCAACCTCCTACACATCACAGCTTATGAAATCTATTTGGCAAGCTGCCATCTTCCCTGATGGATCCACAAGATCCGGACAAAAAATATTCCTTACTCTTGGAAATGTTCCAGCCTTTCTCTGTTTGGGGTCTTCACCCTCCCAAGAACTTCTGCAGAATATTCTGAGAAGCAGCGTCCCAAGAGGAGCTGCACGAGGAGGTTGAAATTCCTTGGTTTCTTCTATCAAAGGAATAAAACAGAGAGATGGAAGGGACCTTGGAGATCTTCTAGATTGACCCCCCTGATCCAGCAGGAGACCCGACAACATTTCAGAAAATTGATTGTCCAATCTCTTCTTAAAAACCTCCTGTGATGCAACATCTACAACTTCTGGAGGGAAGTTGTTCCCCTGGTTAATTGTCCTCAAACTGTCAGGAAATTTCTCCTTAGTTCTAGGTTGCTTCTCTCCTTGATTACTTTCCATCCGTTGCTTCTTATCCTGCCTTTTGGTGCTTTGGAGAATAGCTTGACTCCCTCTTCTTTGGGGCAGCCCCTGAGATATTGGAAGACTGCTATCATGTCACACATATAAATGCCCACATATCTTCGTGGCTTTCAGAGACCCCCAAAAGCAACTACAAGAAAGAGGCTGGCCCTGACAGTTCAAAAGGAAACAGGGCAGACTGGATTTACTACCAGGTGCAAATTTACATCAAGGCCAGCTTTGATTTCGACAGGTTAACCCGTGGCCTGGCGAAGTTGGCACATCCTTTTGTAAGTTGTCAGCGTTTCTCCTAAGCGTGGCTTCCTCTTATAGCTGACTCGCGCCTTATGAAAATTCATAAACCCTGCCGGCGTTTCCACGGTGACTTGACGACGTAATCTCCCGTCATCTCAGCTTCTGGGTGACAATGACAAGGGGAAGATGGATTTATCAAATACGTAAAGGCGTGTTTATGATTCTGCTTTGCATAAGCGGGTGTTTGATCCAGAGGCTGCAGAGTTGAAAAGAGCTTGGAAGTCCATCCCTCCAAGGCTGGCTATTTTGACAGGTAGAAGAGAGATTTGGAAATGCAAATGGAAGATAGATAGATAGATAGATAGATAGATAGATAGATAGATAGATAGATAGAAAGATAGATTAGAGAGAGAGAGAGAAATTCCCCTTGTATTAGATAGATAGATAGATAGATAGAAAGATAGATAGATAGATAGATAGATAGATAGATAGATAGATAGATAGATAGATAGATAGATTAGAGAGAGAAAAAAATTCCCCTTGTATTAGATAGATAGATAGATAGATAGATAGATAGATAGATTAGAGAGATAGATTAGAGAGAGAGAGAAATTCCCCTTGTATTAGATAGATAGATAGATAGATAGATAGATAGATAGATTAGAGAGAGAGATTAGAGAGAGAGAGAAATTCCCCTTGTATTAGATAGATAGATAGATAGATAGATAGATAGATAGATAGAAAGATAGATAGATAGATAGATAGATAGATAGATAGATAGATAGATTAGAGAGAGAAAAAAATTCCCCTTGTATTAGATAGATAGATAGATAGATAGATAGATAGATAGATAGATTAGAGAGAGAAAAAAATTCCCCTTGTATTAGATAGATAGATAGATAGATAGATAGATAGATTAGAGAGATAGATTAGAGAGAGAGAGAAATTCCCCTTGTATTAGATAGATAGATAGATAGATAGATAGATAGATAGATAGATAGATAGATTAGAGAGAGAGAGAAATTCCCCTTGTATTAGATAGATAGATAGATAGATAGATAGATAGATAGATTAGAGAGAGAAAAAAATTCCCCTTGTATTAGATAGATAGATAGATAGATAGATAGAGATGCATTTTGATATATATATTGCATTACATGCATCTATCTATCGATCATCTATCGATCATCTATCTATCTATCTATCTATCTATCTATCTATCTATCTATCTATCTATCTATCCTCTATGTGAGAGATCTCACAAAGGTTGATGGTTCGTTGAGGTGCTTCCAAGAAAAAGGCAGCACGCAAGGATGCAATCAAGTTGAATCTTTATTTAGGAATAAAGTAGGTAAAATGAGTTCTCTGGCATGGAGGTATCCATGCCTGGATTGAGTCCATGGATCAGTCCCGTAGGAAGGTAGAACAAGAGCCAAAGAGCAGCCCCTGTTCAGGGGTTCTTATAGGGGCCCCTGGCCCCTCCCTTACCAATGTGTGTGAGGGGGCCGGAGGGCCATTAACTCTCCCCAATGGGGCTGCAGGGGCCGGAGTCCCTTGACCCACCAGTGGGATCAAAGGTGCCTCTTTGCTCCCATCTTGTGGCTTTTTAAGAAACTGCCATGGCTGGCACAAAACACCTAACAATCTGTAACAGAATAACAGAACTGGAAGGGCCATTGGAGGTCATCTAGTCCAACCCCCTGTTCAAGCAGGAGACCCTATACCATTACAGACAAATAGCTGTCCAATCTCTTCTTAAAAATCTCCAGTGTTGGAGCGCCCACAACTTCTGGAAGCAAGTTGTTCCACTGGCATTAAGGAGAAACTTCCTAACATGAGAACAATTAACCAGTGGAACAGCTTGTCACCAGAACTTGTAGGTGCTCCATCGTTTAAGAAGAGACTGGACAACCGCTTGTTTGAAATGGTATAGGGCCATGATGGCGAACCTATAGCACACGTGCCACAAGTGGCACACAGATCCCTTGTTGTGGTCCGCCCGCAGCCTGCGGAGCTGGCAGCAGAGTCGGACAGTGAGGAGGCTGAGGAAGAACATGGGCCAGTCCTGGAGGCTGGGGAAGGCCCAGATGAGGGCTCTGCGTCGGAGGCAGAGATGGGGCCAGGGCCATCAGGGAGTGATGTGCGGACTCTGGAGCCTCCAGAGGCTGACAACAGAGAGGCAGAGGAACAGGAGGAGCCTATTCCTAGTGCACGCATGAGAAGAACTGCCAGAAGGCAGGAGCAGCTAAAGCAAAAAGGACGACTCAGGAGTAAGGCCAGGAGATAATTGGCCCCTCCCATAAGGCTTAAAAGACCAGCAACGGCTCTTGGGCTCTTTGTCGGAAAACAACGTTGATAGATTTGTTTCTTGTCTTGCTGCATTTATTTCTTGTCGGCGTCTTCTGCTTCTGAACTTTTGCCAAGAAAAGCCTTTGGCAGGTTGCCCAATTAGACCAAGGTTGGTGATAAGGCTGAAGAATTGTGTTATGAAGAATTTGTTTTGAATTAGTTTGGACTACACTGAGAATGAGTTAATTCTCAGCTGTTCTAATAAAGTCTGTTTGTTTAGAACTGATTGCGTCTGATTATACCTACTTGGGCCTGGGTCACAACACCCCTCTCTGTGGGCACATGCAACATCGCCCCAGATCAGCCAGCTGGTTGTTGGGTCTCCAAGGCGCGCATGCGTACCAGCCAGCTGGTCGTAGGGTTTCTGATACTCTGGCATGCCTGCGCACATGCACACACCTTCCGGTTTGGGCACTCTGTGCCTTAAAGTTTTGCCGTCACTGGTATAGGGTCTCCTACTTGAGCAGGGGGTTGGGCTAGAAGACCTCCAAGGTCCCTTCCAGCTCTATTTTGATCGTAATTGAAATAGTCTGAGATGAAAAATGGCATGCAAATTTCTTGACTGATTGAATGATTGAGGATCTTTCAGGGCTTTCAGGACCTTGAATGACTGAGGACCTAACAGGACTTTGGACCTGCTCTGACTCTATTTTTCCTTGGAGTAAAGAGCTGGGAGACTTTCAGTCAAGGTTTTCTTTTATTCCTACAGTAATTCACTTCTTAAGCCCTTAAAACTGCGTCACACAGTGAGTGCAATGTGAAACAGGGGGATTAATGGCTTGGAAGCAGATAATGGTCATTGATTAAGATGAGCCTTGAGGAAGAGGAAAGAGATGGCAATAAAGACAACAGGCAGATAAAAGATTCTTGAGCCTGGGCCAGAACTGTAACCCGAGAAAGCATCCCCCGAAGTTAAAGGGAGGGAGGGAGACGAGGAAGTGAATTCATTCTTGCAAGACTCTGCTTCCATAACTTTATAAATGAAAGTAGTTTTGGCCTGCATGACTTTGGTTTTCTAATCCGGTCTACCTTGCACCGCTGACAAAGCAGTAACTCAAGAGAATTTGAGTGTGATGAGTAGCAACAAGGTAAATATGAGACTGTTAGAGCAGCTGAAATAGATCTGAGTGGCATCAAAAGAAACATGATATTTTTTTTTATTTTTTTATTTTTAATTTGATTTATATGCCGCCCTTCTCCGGAGACTCAGGGCGGCTTACAGTGCGTTAAGCAATAGCCTTCATACTTTTGTATATTTATACAAAGTCAGCTTATTGCCCCCACAAACTGGGTCCTCATTTAACCTACCTTAGAAAGGATGGAAGGCTGAGTCAACCTTGAGCCTTGGAGAGATTCGAACCAGCAGTAAATTGCAGGCAGCTGTGTTAATAACAGGGTGCTTTAAACCACTGTAGTACCAAGGCCCTTATGGGCTCCTTGATGCTCTCTGAGCTGGTGTCAGGTTTTGATGCTATCTCAAAATAAATGAATTTCCAAGCTGCCGATCTTTGAGGAAATTTTCTCTTTATTGAGCATAGTGATCTGTCCCTGGCTCTTTCGCGGTCAGCACTGACCTTTGCCCTCCAATCCCTCCCTTTCTGATCCCCAATTCTCTGCATCTCATTGGCTATCTTCCAAGCCACTCTCCTCATCCCATCTCCGTCAGATCACAGGAATGTCCCCCCCCTCCTCCCATCTCCGAGGAAACAGAATCTTCAAAGGAATTAAGTAGGCAAAAGTTCAAGCTTCTCCTCTCTTTTCATATGTCAGCGCTGGAACGCTGACATCTGGGTTGTTTCATTGAAGACATTTCATGACCCAATTAGGTAACCTCATCAGTGCTAGAAGGGAGTGGGGTTTGTGGAGAGGAAGAGGAGGAGGTGGAGGAGGAGGACTATTGGATCCTTGGTGCTCTCTGAGCTTGGTTGTTTTCCTGAAGATATTTCATGACCCAATTAGGTAACATCATCAGTACTAGAATGGAGTGGGGCTTGTGGAGAGGAGGAGGAGGAGGAGGAGGAGGAGGAGGAGGAAGTGGAGGAGAAGGAAGAAGAGGAGGAGGGGGATTGTGGGGTTCTTGGTGCTCTCTGAGCTTGGCTGTTTTCCTGAAGATGTTTCATGACCCAATTAGGTAACCTCATCAGTGCTACAAGGGAGTGTGCATAAGTGCGCCAGCGTGCCTACCGTCCCTGTCCTAATATTCCTTTTTTACTTACTCTTTTCATGTATTCAAATTATGTTTATACTTTTACCTGTTATCTTATATATGCTTGACAAATAAATTTATGATTATGATTATGAGTGGGGTTTGTTTTCTGTTTATATACTAGTGGAACGACTTGCGTCCAGAAGTTGTCAATGCTCCAACACTGGAAGTCTTTAAGAAGAGATTAGATAACCATTTGTCTGAAGTGGTGTAGGGATTCCTGCCTAAGCAGGGGGTTGGACTAGAAGACCTCCAAGGTCCCTTCCAACTCTGTTATTCTATGATCTACTAGGGGTTTCCCCTGTGGATGGGAGTGGAGCTCTAGCACTGATGCTGTTACCTAGCTGGGCCATAAAATGTCTGCAAGAAAACCACCCAGTTCAGAGAGCACCAAGGACAGTTCAACCCCAAGCTCTATTCTCTCCTATTCAAACCATTTCAAACCAATGTCTAAAAATGTGCACTTCTTAAAAACGGATTCTCAATCCAGTGCCTGAATTCTGGGCTTTGTGAAGAAATTCCTTGGAGATCCTTTTACAGCAGGGATTTTTATGGCCCAAAGTCCAGATTTTTTTGGGGGGGGGGTCTCTTGCCTCGGGACCAGAGCAGTGGTGGGTTGCCCCAGTTCAGACTTGTTCTGTCCCCGTCTCACACACGCACACAAACAGTCAGCCAGGGGTTAAATAAAACTTGCAGACAATAAATTCCTTCGATAACAGGATTGGCAGCAATCCAGTAGCTGCTTGCCAAGAACTTTACTCACAGAGGGAGGTGTTCCTCCTCCGTCAGATAAACCAAAACAAATACACAAAGTCAAAGAATTGTCAAGTCCAGTCCGTATTAAATCCAAGGCAGGCAGATAACGTAGTTTCAGAGATACAATGCGACTCGCTAGTTGTTTAGTTTTGTCCGTCACAGAACCTGAATGGCCACCACACCCCCTTTTATCCCCTGTGGGGTGTGGTCCAGTGACTCAGCTTAATCTCTGGCACGCCTCCTTTTCTGCTGTGTGCGCTTGTCTCTCCGACACTGGTGTGGATCCAGCCAAGACTTATCTCCGTCACTGTCCGACTGCGACTGTTCGGAGATACCTGGCTCCTGGCCAGTCTCTTCTCCCTCGGGAGACACCTGAGGCATTGCCAGAGAGGAGGGTCCTGGAGAGGGAGGCCTGGCCAACTCCTCTCCTTCACCTTCGGAGTCTTCTCCCTCCGATAAGACGGGCTCGGGGGTCTTATTAACAAGACTGGTTTGCAAGAACTGGTAGTAAAACATGTGGGAGCTCTGCCCGCTGATCCGGACTTCATCAAAGTTAATCTGTGCATGGCAGAAGAGCGTGAGTGGGCGCAATGCAAACCAGTAGTAAAGGTAAGTATAACCCATTCCTGCACCAGAGGATGTGACTAGTAACCCCACGTATCCAACTGAGTGGATTAAATTTGTCTCATTTTGTTGTTTTGAGGACACGTGAAAAGACAAAATGGCTGTCTTAATCCTCAAAACTACCCACGATACCGTTCAAAATGAGACCAGATGATTAAATTAGCGGGATTCACAGGAGTGCAATGCATCCCCTAAAATCAGCGGTGGGGTTTCACATATTCTTACCACCGGTTTGCCGCACGCACGCTCACTTCACCCGCACGGCTTCTGCACATGTGCCCAGTCTTCCATGCATGCACATTGCTCACACGCACACCTTCCACCGATGTGCACAGCCTCAAAAACGTGGCTAAATAGGATGGCATTACATCCGGGCGGGTGGGCGGCATCCACAGTCGCCGCTACCGGTTTGCTCCAAACTGGTCCAAACCGGCTGAATACCACCTCTGCTTAAAATGTTTAGGGACTTGGTTTGCTTCTTGAAGTTCCCCGGAGGGAAATGAATGGAAAGGAAAAGAAAAGAAAAGAATAATAAAATAAATTAAAATTAAATTAAAATTAAATTAAAATTAAATTAAAATTAAATTAAAATTAAATTAAAATTAAATTAAAATTAAATTAAAATTAAATTAAAATTAAATTAAATTCATTAAATAAATAAAGTAAAGTAAAGTAAAGTAAAATAAAATAAAATAAAATAATAAAATAAGATAAAATAAAATAAAATAATAAAATAAAATAAAATAAAATAAAATAAAATAAAATAAAATAAAATAATAAAATAAAATAAAATAAAATAAAATAAAATAAAATAAAATAAAATAAAATAAAATAAAATAAAATGCTTTGGCCCATCCAATTCTGGAATGCTGGAAGCCACCTGCGGTCTTGTAGGTTGCTATAAATATGTCTCATAAATCTCAAAGCGCCTTTGATTGGCAGTTGATTTTACCAGAGTTGTTTTGCTAACAACTCTCCTCCATATAAATATATTTATTGATTAGGGAAGGGCATGAAAGAAAGAGAGAAAGAGAGAGAGAGCCAGGAAACTCTAGGCATTATTAAAAAACAAAAACAAAAACAAAATCTATAAAATCCAGATCAAATTGTTACTTCTGCTCTTCCTCTGGTGGGATTCCTTCGCTGCATCTTATCGTTTATCCGAGATTTGATTGGGCAGAAAGCTTTTTTTCCTTGCAGGTTGGATCAATCAGGCTCAACCGGAGTGACTTTTATGCTATCGATTGGGATGTCAAGATAGGTTTCTCATCTTGGAAGTGGGGTAATCAGAGATGTGGTGGAGAAACTGGGGGCAAGAGTTGGCCCCACAGATGTTCCTGGCAGGATTTTTAATCTTCCCAAGGACTCTTCTATGGAATCATATCGCAAGATCTAAAATGGACAGCTAACATCAAAAACGTCATCAAAAAAGCACAACAAAGAATGTTCTTTCTGTGCCAACTCAAAAGCTCAAACTGTCCAAGGAGCTGCTGATCCAGTTCTACAGAAGAATTATGGAGTCTGTCATCTGCACCTCCATAACTATCTGGTTTGGTTCTGCAACCCAACAAGACAGACACAGACTTCAGAGGATGATTAGAACTGCAGAAAAAACCATGGCTACCAACCTGCCTTCCATTGACGACCTGTCTACTGCACGAGTCAAAAAGAGGGCTGGGAAAATATCTACAGACCCCTCGCATCCTGGACATAAATTCTTTCAACTACCACGTATTATCATATATGATGGACATGTAAAAAAATTAAGGCATTTTGGATAAAAATATGGTGGATTATTCAAAATATTCTCAAAAATAAGATAAAATTTACTCCACAGTTCTTTCTGTTAGGCATAATTACAGATTGTACTGTTATAGAGACTAAGTTGATTTTAAATTTAATAACAGCAGCTAGACTCTTGGTGGCGCAGTATTGGAAGAAGGAAGACTTGCCTACTATTGAAGAATGGACACTTAAAAGTAGTGAATTTAGCAGAGATGGCCAAAATTTCAGCGTATTTGAAGGACCATTCAAATGAAAGATATATATTGGAATGGAGAAGATGGATTGACTATATTCAAAACAAATATCGGACTAGAAAGTTTCAAATAGCTTATGAATGAAATATATATATATATATATGTTTTCTCAGGTTTTCGCGGGTGTTTGTATGTAGGTCTTTGGTTATTCGGGTCTTCTCCCACGTAAAATTGGAAGTGTCTTGGCGACGTTTTGACGAAGTCTCATTCGTCATCTTCAGGCTGGTGTTCTCGGCTTCGTGCTTCCAGGAGCAATGTGAGATCGCAGCTGTCTCTTCCTTTTAACTGCTAGTGGGGGTGTGAGCTGATTGGGTGGGAACTTGGCTGTGTTCTGATTGGGTGGAGGTGTGTTCTGATTGGTTAGGGGCTTGGCTGTGCTCTGATTGGATGGGGGGTTGGTTGTGCTCTGATTGGCTGGGTGTGTGTTCTGTTTGGGTGGGGGCTTGGTTGTGCTCAGCTTAGTCTGAGTTGCAGGGGGATTTGATATGTATATGTATATGTATATGTATATGTATATGTATATGTATATGTATATGTATATGTATATGTATATGTATATGTATATACATAGAAGCACGAAGCCGAGAACACCAGCCTGAAGATGACGAATGAGACTTCATCGAAACGTTGCCAAGACACCTCCAACTTTACGCAGGAGAAAACCTGAATAACCAAAGACACACACACACACACACACACACACACACACACACACACACACACATATATATATTTGAATATGTTTAGTTAGTTGAAAGGGGAGTTAAAGACCAAGAGGGAGTTTGGAGACCACAGAAAGTTAGCTTATTTTAGCTTGTTTGTTATGCTATACCCTGTTTTTGCTCTGGGAAGTCCGGGGGGTGGGTGGCTGGGGGGGAGGGGGGTTGGAGAGAGAGGGGGGAAAATTGTTGTAATGATTGTTAAAACTTTTTAAATAAAAAAAATGATGCTATAGAGCACACTGGAACAACTAGATGCAAGAACTGTTTTTTTCCCAAATGCCATCACTCTGCTAAACAAATAATTCCCTCAACACTGTCAAGCTAGTTACTAAATCTGAACTACTATTAATTTTCTCATTGTTCCCATCACCCGTCTCCTTCCACTAATGACTGTATGACTGTAATTTTGTTGCTTGTATCCCTACGATTTATATTGATATTGTTTCCTGATTTCTTATTTGTACCCTGTGACTATCATTAAGTGTTGTACCTTCTGATTCTTAATGAACATATCTTTTCTTTTATGTACACTGAGAGCTTATGCACCAAGACAAATTCCTTGTGTATCCAATCACACTTGGCCAATAAAATAAAAAAATAAAAATAAAAAAATAAAAACTATTCTATTCAATCCAGGTCATGTTTGTCCCAAAGGATTTAATTTAATATGTTTTTAAATTGTTTTTAAATTTTATATATGTGTTTGTTTTATTTTTGGGCTGTGCACTGCCCTGAGTCCTTCGGGAGAAGGGCGGTATAAAAATTAGATTAAATAAATAAATAAATAAATAAATAAATAAATAAATAAATAAAGGCAACCCCCCCTCCCCCCCCAAGAGGCAACTGGACTTTCTTTGGTTTTTCTTTGAAGACGTTTCGCTTCTCATCCAAGACTAACCAAACCCAATTCTTGCAACCGTTCTTCATCTGTTTTACTCCAAGGTCCTTTCCAGTTCTTTTCTACTCTGAAACTCCACCTTGTGTCCATCCTGCAGAAAGCACAGCTCTACAACACAACCCTTTCAGAAGTTCCAAGAAGAGTCCACACCAGCGGTGAGTTTCACACTTTGTTGCTGCAGATTTGCTGCGTGCACGCACGCTCGCTTAGCGCGTGCACACAACTTCCACACTTGCACTCAGCTTTCCGCGCATGCCCCCGGCTTCAAAACCGTGCCTAAATAGGACGGCATAGAGCTGGGGGGGGGGGGCACCCGCGATCTCCGTTACTGGTTCACACAAACTGGTACGAACCGGCTGAATGCCTCCTCTGCTCCTATACCTATTTGCACCACTCAGGTGACCCAAAGGACACAGATAAACCTCCAAGTATCCTCAACGACCCTCTAAAAGGATGCAAGGAGAGAGAGGAATGGGAAGAAAGGAAAGAGGGGAGGAAGGGAGGGAGGGGAAATAAGAGTAGGAGAGAGCAGTGATGGGATTCAGCCAGTTCGCACCACTTCAGGAGAACCGGTTGTTAACTTTCTGAGCAGTTTGGCAAACTGGTTGTTGGAAGAAATCATTAGGGCAGAGAACCGGTTGTTAAATTACTTGAATCCCACCGCTGGGAGAGAGGGTTAGATAGGGAGAAAGAGAGGAGGAGAGGGAGAAAGGAAGGGGAAGTAGAGAAGGAGTAGAAGAGGAGGGAAGAAGAAAGTAGGAAGGAAAGAAGGGAGGGAGATGGAAGAGATTGAGAAGAAAGATTGCTGTACAATAAAAAAGATGAAATGGAAGAAAGGCAACCCCGAACATGTGTAAAATGCACTAGGATAAAGAATGAATTATTGAAAAATATAAGAGAACAAATATGAGTAAAAACAGAGAAATTAGAACTTGAGGGCGAATAAAGATGTTGTTTATACAAATAAGCATAGAAATTTTAAGATATGATCAAAAATGGAAAAAGAAGATTTTGGCAAAAATTGTAACTGAGTAAAATGGATTTGAATAAGATAAATTGTATAAGTTATAATATGGCCAATACTCTCTTCATAAAATATGCGGGTGAATGTGGGGGGGGGAAATTAATAAAACTTGATTTTTTTTTTAAAAAAAGGATGCAAATAACCTGCTGTATCTGCAAGGTGTATAAACCCTTCCCCCCCCCACATCCAGTCAGAGCTGAAGAAGCTTCTTGGATGAGAAGTGAAATGTCTTCAAAAGGAAAAAAAAACAAGGAAGCACTTTTGGGACCGTAAGAGAAATATGAACGAAGTTTTCAAATCAGGAAACCTTTTTAAAAGGGGAAGGAAAACTTTTTGAAGCATTTCTTAAGCGTGTCCTTCCCCAATATTTTTTTTCCCTTTTTTTCCTCTTTCAATGTCAATTTCTCTCCCTTTCAGGCTGGCGCCCACATTTCCATATTCCTGGTGGCTGGATAGGAAATTGATCTTGCTCTAAATAGAAGTCACCTTTCCTTTTAATGCATTTGTAAAAATTTCATATCTCTAGTTGACTGATTATGCATTTGATCTGTTACTATTTTTTTCCCCCGTCGCCTCGCATCCAGCAAAGGACTTTGTGCAACACGTCACGTGTATCGGTGGGAAATGCTTTGCAATCCAGATTGCTTGCTTAATGGGATTTCCATCCAGATTTGGCATATTTCTGAGCATTTCGACCCTCATAATTGTAATTTATGGCGTAATGTATTTTTTTTTGTTTTTGTTTTTAATTCTATGCTGTAGTGCCACTCTGTCCGGAGCTCCCAAGGAGAGAGCCTAAAGGTTTTTTTTTTTCCCCCACCTGTGGAAATTGCATTATTATTATTATTTTTAAAAAGATCCTACTAAAATAGAAAGGAGGAAAAAGGACAGAAAGAAAGAAGAATTTGTACATGCAAATTTTACTGCCAAAAAAATAAAATAAAATAGACAATCAGTCCGAGAGGAGGAAACGGTTATGGTAAAAAAAAAATTTAAAAAACTATTTTAATGCTTTAATTGGTTATTAATATTTTTTTCGCTAGTTTTTAAAAGGAGCAAAGCAGTTTGGCTTTTATGTATTAGTGGTAGTCAGGGGTGGGCTTCATAAATTTTAGCAAGGGGTTCTCTGCCCAGTTGCTGGGTGGGCGTGGCCATGATGGGCGTGGCCTAGTCGGCCTCCTGCAACACGGTGGCAGTGGGGGGGGGAAAGGCGTTTTTGCCCTCCCTGGACTTCCAGAGGCTTTCCTCAAGCAACCGGGAGGGCAAAAATGGCCTCCCCAGGCTCTGGAGGCCCTCTGGGGGCCGGAAACCTCCTGAACATCCAGTAGGCCCATTTTTTGCCCTCCCAGAGCCTCCGCGCACACCCTGTACTTACCTGCATCCAAAATGGGCCACGTGGTGACTCCTGGGAGGGGAGGGGCATGGTGGAAAGGGCCAGCCAGGAGTGGGATTTGGGGGTTCTCTGGACTGCACAGAATCTTAGCTTGAGGCTAGAGTGCAGAGAAGAGCAACAAAGATGATGAGGGGACTGGAGGCTAAAACATACAAAGAACGGTTGCTGGAACTGGTTATGTCTCTGTGGGGGCACCCGCCCTTTGGAATCAACTCCCTCTGGAGCTCCGGGTGGCCCCCGACCTTCGCTTTTTCCGCCGTGGGCTGAAAACTTGGCTATTTTACCTGGCCGCCGTGGACTGATGGGGGTTTTAATCTGGGTTTTATTGAATTTCTTAATTTTAACTTGGACTTCTGTTTTAATGGTTTGTCTGTTCTGTTTTAATTGTTGTGAGCCGCCCTGAATCCTGTAGAGATAGGGAAGCATACAAGTCTCAACCAATAAATAAATAAATAAATAAATAAATAAATAAATAAATAAATAAATAAATAAATGTCTAGTTCAATGAAAAGAAGGACTAGGGGTGACATGATAGCAGTGTTCCAATATTTGAGGGGCTGCCCCAAAGAAGAGGGAGTCAAGCTATTCTCCAAAGCCCCTGAGGGCAGGACAAGAAGCAATGGGTGGAAACTAATCAAGGAGAGAAGCAATTTAGAACTAAGGAGAAATTTCCTGACAGTTAGAACAATTAATCAGTGGTACAGCTTGCTACCCAGAAGTTGTGAATGCTCCATCCCTGAAGGTTTTAAAGAAGAGATTGGACCATTTCATTTATCTGAACCAGTGTAAGGTTTCCTGCCTGAGCAGGGGGTTGGACTAGAAGACCTCCGAGGTCCCTTCCAACTGTGTTATTCTGTTCCGTTCTTTCCAAATGCAGGCGGACTGCTGAATCTTGTCCAGATGTGTTTGTTCACCTATGAATATTAGGCTGCCTTGAGTTGTTTGTTAAAAATAATAAAGGGGAGATACCCTGTTTCCCCAAAAATAAGACCCAACTGGAAAATAAGCCCTAGAATGATTTTTCAGGATGCTCGTAATATAAACCCTACCCCCAAAATAAGCCCCAGACGAAGGCATTTAGTACTGTATTTCCCCCCAAAATAAGACCTAACCAGAAAATAAGCCATAATGTGTCTTTTGGAGCAAAAATTAATATAAGAACCCGGTCTTATTTTGGGGGAAACACGGTACAAATACATAAACAGTCCTCAATCCTCACTTTCCTGCCTGCTCTGTTACATCACAATTCCAATCATCACGGACGCCTCGGGGACCCAGGAAGAAAATGGCTGAAACCGAATCCACAATCCAGGACGATTGTGTCTTTTGAACTCCAAAAGTCGTTGATTCCCCCACTAATTGCCATCTCGGCGAGAACAAAATCGGAATGCAAACGATGTATTGTGTGAATAATTGCTTTTTTCTTTGGTCTCTCCTGAATCTATTGCTGATATATTTCATCGAGGGATGCCAAGTTCTAATATAAGGAGGGGAGGAGGAAAAATAGATATTTTTTTCCCCTCCGTGGTCCTCCGAACCACGATAAGTTTGCTAGGCTGCTGAGACACCATTTCATCACCCCCACTTTTTTCTTCTTGAAATGGAAGACTTTCAGCCTTTCCCCTGTAGGAAGTTAGCACCCACCCATCTCCAAGAAGAATGAAATATTCTAGGAAATATTAAAAAGGCAGAATATTATACCTCCCTGGATGAGAAATAGAGAAACATGTTTTTTGAGGCAGGAAGCAGACTCACTCTTAATAGACCCCACCGTCCTCAATAACCCACAACAGATGTCGGCACTTAAGAGATAAAGAGATAGCTAGGTCTATTCATAAGCAAATACCTTCACCTGTTCTGCCCCAGCTACGGACCCAAAAAAACGCAGTACACACAAAGTCCTTTCAAACCTTAGTTTACTGAATAAACCAGTCTTTTACAACAACGGCTGTTAATTAATTGCATTAACAGCCGCCAAGAATTCAAAGAACAATAACTGAAAGCTTACTATGGTTGGCAGAATGCCCAGAAGCAATTTGCAGGAAGCTGATAAGATAAAAAAGACAAGACACGAAGGTATGTGAATGAAGTTGTTCCCTACAAATTCCTTCAGTCGGCGTTCCTCCTTAAATAGGCTAAGGGAGTGGCCAATTAGCCCCAAGCCTTACTCTTGAGGAGACTTCCTCCTGAGGAGCCACTCCTGCCTTTTGGCAGCTCTGTGCGCCCATGCATCGAGGCTCCTCCTCTTCTTCCTCTTCACTTATGGGAGCTTCTGGAGGTTCTGAAGGCCCTGGCTGAATCCCCACCTCTGGCACCACATCTTCTCCAGCCTCCTCATTGTCTGACTCGGGTGCCAGCTGCACAGGCTGCTGGCGCAGCTCCTTGCTGTCAGAATCAGCCAGTAGCTGCACAGGCCGCGTACGGGCCACAACATCACCCAAGACCCAACAAAGGTAGGATTAGCCCTCTACCCATCTAGCAACAGAACTCACCACATGGCACCTGGGGAGATTGCATCACCCAGCAACCAATCAGAATGCAAGCTCAAATTCAAAACCCAACAGAGGGTATAAATCTCTCTCTCTCTCTCTCTCTCGCCCATGTGCTTTTTTGCCCAGGACCTCAAAACCATGTGATCCTGTCCACCATTAAACCATCTTTCCAAGCAGTCTCCATGTTTCCAGTGTCTTTCTCCCCACTTGGAATTGAACCCAGGTGGACATTTCTTCCGACACCCCATAAAAACAGTGCAATCCAAACGTTATGGGTCAGAAAATTGAAAACATTTCATTGCCACGGATCAGAAAAGTCAAGTAGGACCAGGATAACTTTCCCACTTCATTTATTTTAAATGCAACAATTTAAAAAAACATATTTGTTAAGATTATCCTTAGGCCTTTTATGATGCCTTGCCGTGCTAAACATCATGGTTTTATGGCAGAAATCGGTGGTTTTGGTGCTTCCGGCTGGTCACCGATGGGATCGCCTTCTATTTTTATGAAAAGAGGGGGGAAAATGATAATAATGTTGGGAGAAGCTTGGAGGTTGCGAGACACAAGCAACCAAAACTACTCATAGAGAGTCGTAAGCAGAAACTTTATTGCTGGTCATCTATGTTACAAGAATCTCTCCAGCCTAACTACATTCATTTGGGTCATGAAATAGCTGCAAGAAAACAACCGAACTCAGAGAGCACCAAAGATCCTCACAGTTATCCTCCTCCTCCTCCTCCTCCTCCTCCTCCTCCTCCTCCTCCTCCTCCTCCCCCTCCTCCTCCCCACAAACCCCACTCCTTTCTAGCACTGGGGATGTTACCTAGTTGGGTCATGAAACATCTGTAAGAAAACATCTAAGCACAGAGAGCACCAAGCATTACACAGTCCTCTCTTCCAGGGGTGAAATGTAAAATTTGTTACTACTGGTTCTGTGGGCGTGGCTTGGTGGGTGGGTGGGTAATGTGACTGGGTGGGCGTGGCCAACTTTTTTTTTTTTAACTTTTCAAAGCATTTTTTCTAATGCTTTGAAAAGCCTCTCTGCCGATCAGGCAACTCAGCTGGGATCGTCAGAGACTTTTCAAAGCATTTTTTTTTTTACCATCTCTTCGACCAAGAGGTTGCAGAAAAAAATGCTTGGAAAAGCCTGTATTTTGCTCTGGGAAGTCGGGGGGGGGGAGGGAGAAGGGAACGGGTGGGGGAAGGAGGGGGGTAATTTGTAAAACATTTTAAAACTTTTCAATAAAAAAAAAAGAAAAAGAAAAGCCTCTGATGATCCCAGCTGAGCCGCGCAATCATCAGAGGCTTTTTTTTTAACTTTTAAAAGCATTTCTTCGTTGGAAAAGGTTGTAGAAAAAATGCTTTTAAAAGTAAAAAAAAAAGAAAAAGCCTCTGATGATCGTGCGGCTCAGCTGGGCATGGGGGGGGGGGTGCAGGGATTTTTGCTACCAGTTCTCTGAACCACCCATCGCCATTGCTACCGGATCAGGTGATCCGGTCTGAACTGGGAGCATTTTACCCCTGCTCTCTTCCTCCTCCTCCTCCTCCTCCACGCAAACCCCACTCCCTTCTAGCACTGATAATGTTATGTAGTTGGGTAATGAAGCATCTGCAAAAAAACAACCAAGCTCAGGGGGCACCAAGGACCCCACAATCATCATCATCTCCTCTTCCTCCTCCTCCTCCTCCTCCTCCTCCTCCTCCTCCTCCTCCTCCCCCTCCTCCTCCACACACCCCCTCCCTTTTTTCACTGATGATGTTACCTAGTTGGGTAACAAAGCATTTGCCTTCAGTCCACCTTGCTTCATTTACCGGCTTAAACACCGGCCATTTGCCTTCCTTATCCCCCTTTTTTTTCCCCCAACACATTTTTAATCATCTTCCAGCAGCCCCCCCACCCACACCCCCACCCTCAGCGCCCGACATTCCAGAGAGGCCACAAACGCAGGCCTCGACCACGATTTGGCCTCCCCGCCTGTATTTTCCACCAAGGTGCATTGCAGGAGCACAATCGATTGGCGAGCCGCCGGATAGGGAGAGAAATTGCTTTCTCTCATTATCCGCATGTCTGTGTCATTACCGTTTCATATTGCATTGTTATTGACTGATGCAGCTTGTCAAGGAACAGCTGGCGGGAGGCGACACCGTGTTCAAGAGGTGCAAAAGATTTCATTAGGAATTTACTCCTCGACGGAGAGGGGTGCGGGCGGGGCTTCGGTGCGCGAGTATGTGTGCAGAGAAGGACAGCCAAAAATCATAATCACAATCATAAGTTTATTTGTCAAGCAGACATAAGATAACAGGTAAAAGTATAAACATAATTTGAATACATGAAAAGAGTCAGTAAAAAGGAATATTAGGATAGGGACGGTAGGCAGGCTGGTGCACTTATGCACGTCCCTTACAGACCTCTTAGGAATGGGGTGAGGTCAACAGTAGACAGTTTAAGGTTAAAGTTTTGGGGGTTTGGGGAAGAAACTAAAGAGTCAGGTAGTGCATTCCAGGCATTGACCGCTCGGTTACCGAAGTCGTATTTTCTGCGAGTTTGGAGCGGTTTACCTTATTTATTATTTATTTATTTATTTATTATTTAAATTTTTATACTGATCTTCTCCCGAAGGACTCAGGGCGGTGTACAGCCGACAATAAAATACACATATCCATAAAATTTAAAAACAGTTTAAAAACATATTAAATAATTTGGCCCCAATATTATTAAAAAAGAACTAAAACAGCCATTAAAAATCACGTTTAAGCCAGCCCAGCTTGTTGAAACAATAATGTATTGAGGGCACGGTGAAAGGTATGTAGGTCAGGGATCATATGTATCTCTGGGGGCAATTCATTCCAGAGGGCAGGTGGCTCAACAGACTGATAACATTGTGATTAACACCAGCTGTCTGCAATTACTGTAAGTTCGAATCTCACCAGGCTCAAAGTTGACTCAGCCTTCCATCCTTTCTAAGGTAGGTTAAATGAGGACCCAGTTTGTGGGGGCAATAAGCTGACTTTGTATAAATATACAAAAGTATGAAGGCTATTGCTTAACGGATTGTAACCTGCCCTGAGTCTCTGGAGAAGGGCGGCATATAAATCAAATTAATAAATATATATAATATATATATGTATATTTTCTTACTTTTTCATAGGTTTTATGTGTGTTTTTCTTTTAGCCAGGTTTTTCCTACATAGCCAAGATTTTTCTACAGCCCTAGCTCAGTGGAGTCACATACACTTGATTCTGGGCTTTTTTCTTCTGGCAGCCAGCAGGCCCTATGCTTCCCTATGCTGCTTAGTGAGAGACTTATATAGATCTATTTCTGGCTCATTAGCCATCATCAGTAAGCCACACCCACATCTCATGTATCCTCCCAGTAAAGGTACAATATCTATTTTCTTACTTTTTTGTAGGTTTTATGTGTGTTTTTCTTTTAGCCAGGTATATAGATAGATAGATAGATAGATAGATAGATAGATAGACAGACAGACAGACAGACAGACAGACAGACAGACAGACAGACAGACAGACAGACATATATATATAGTTATAGTAATAAGTGGGAAGAGATAGATACTAGTAAGGAAGAGAAGAAGAATAGTAATACAATCTTAGTACATTTTGGACACCTAGAAAACAAACTGTTCAACACAGAAATGGAATATAATACAATATAAAACAATAAAAAATATTTAACAACAACAACAAAAAGAGTCACCCTCCAAGTGAATTTTATTTGTGATGGGCATTCTGATGGGCAAACTATTCTTCAAAGCACTCGAGGGTAGAGCAAGAAGCAATGGATGGAAACTAATCAAGGAGAGGAGCAATTTAGAACTAAGGAGAAATTTCCTGGCAGTTAGAACAATTAACCAGTGGAACAACTTGCCACCAGAAGCTGTGAATGCTCCAACACTGGAAGTTTTTAAGAAGATGTTGGATAACCATTTGTCTGAAGTGGTGTAGGGTTTCCTGCCTGGGCAGGGGGTTGGACTAGAAGACCTCCAAGGTCCCTTCCAACTCTGTTATTCTATTCTATTCTATTCTATTCTATTCTATTCTATTCTATTCTATTCTATTCTATTCTATTCCATTCCATTCCATTCCATATTTTCTTTGTTCTGTTCTACTCTACTCCACTCCACTCCACTCCACTCCACTCCATATTTTCTCTATTCTATTCTATTCTATTCTATTCTATTCTATTCTATTCTATTCTATTCTATTCTATTCTATTCTATTCTACTCTACTCTACTCTACTCTACTCTACTCTACTCTACTCCACTCCACTCCACTCCACTCCACTCCACTCCACTCCACTCCACTCCACTCCACTCCATATTTTCTCTATTCTATTCTATTCTATTCTATTCTATTCTATTCTATTCTATTCTATTCTATTCTATTCTACTCTACTCTACTCTACTCTACTCTACTCTACTCTACTCTACTCTACTCTACTCTACTCTACTCCACTCCACTCCACTCCACTCCACTCCACTCCACTCCACTCCACTCCACTCTATTATTTACCACTTCTTAATTCCAGCTTTCCCTCCAGCCCCGTTTGCTATAGGAATGACCACATAGTTGGATAACCCTTTTTTTGGGAGGGGGAGATGGGGGAACGAACTGCTAAAATTAAAATCCGGCTGGAGAAATAAACTTGTGCAGGTCAGGGCCATGTTTTCCATTCAAGAGCACAACGCTCTAATTACATTTTGCATTTTTAATGGCCCATCTTAACACAATAACGCATCCGGCTAATAGAACATTAACAGGACGAAGGGAATGCTTAGTGCATTATCTATCCACATTTGTTCATACTTTCGATCTTAACTCGGGTACCATTTTCGATCGCTGTGTAAAATCTCAGCTCCGATGCCAAAATTGAAGAGTTGAGTTAGGCTACGAAGCCAAAAGGCCTGAGAATTTTAGAGACGTTGTTGGGCTTCGGAGTGAGTTTTGTACAATTTGTGATGTTATCCCTTATTAAGGAGATTTTATTAACCGTTTGACTCACACTTCCTAATCCTCAACCTACACAACAGTAAAAAATAAAATAAAACTGTGTAGCACAGGGTTGAAATGTGGGGTCCTTAGGACTCTCTGAGCTGGGTTGTTTTCTTGCAAACGTTTCATGACCCGACTAGGGAACATCATCAATGCTAGAAGAGAGTGGGGTTTCCAAGGAGGAGGAGGAGGAGGGAAGAAAAGGGGAAGAAAAAAGAGAAGAGGAAGAAGAAAGACAGGAGGAGTATACTGTTCTTGATGCTCTCTGAGCTTGGTTTTCTCCTCCCAGACATTTCATTACCAAACTAGGTAACATCATCAGGACTAGAAGGGAGTGGTGTTTGTGGAGAGGAGGACTGCTCTCTTTTTATATATCAGTGGTTTCCCATGTCATCCTACCAACAGAAGAGAATATCTGTAGCTCAGTGTTGGTGGGACTGTTCTTTGTGGTTCCTTGACTAGGCTCTTGTTTATTTCTTGATGGTTGATCTAGTATTTATCTTAGTGCTAATCTCTGTTTGACAATACCCCAATGAAAGAACTACCAACTCACACAAGCAAGCTAAGAGTAAACAACAGGCTACTCAAGGAACCAGCAACACTGATAGGAAAAGCAACTGATACATAAACAGAGAGCAAACTTCAGTCCCATCTAGCACTGATGATGTTACCTAGTTGGGTCATGAAACATCTGCAAGAAAACAACCAAGCTCAGAGAGCACCAAGGATGCCACAATCTCCTCCTCCTCCTCCTCCTCCTCCTCTTCTCTTTTTCCTTCCATTCACCTTCTCCTCCACTCCACAAACCCCATCCCTTTCTAACACTGATGATGTTACCTAATTGGGTCATGAAACATCTCCAAGAAAACAACCAAGATTCCACAGCCATCCTCCTCCTCCTCCTCCCATTCACTTCCTCCTCCACTTCACAAACCCCATCCCCTTCTAACACTGATGAGGTTACCTAGTTGGGTCACAAAATGTCTGCAGGCAAACCAACAAGCTGAGAGAGCACGAGGGATTCTACAGTCTGTCTCCTCCTCCTCCTCCTCCTCCTCCTCCTCCTCCTCCTCCTCCTCCTCCTCCTCTTCTTCTCTTTTTCCTTCCATTCACCTTCTCCTCCACTCCACAAACCCCATCCCTTGTAACACTGATGAGGTTACCTAGTTGGGTCACAAAACATCTCCAAGAAAACAACCAAGCTCAGAGAGCACCAAGGGCCCCCACAGTTTGACCCCGAGCCACAAATATTCTCCTCTGTCCGATTGCATCCAAATAATCCACGCCATGCTTTATTTTCCTGAGACAAATGTAGCTTGTCAGCCGATCCTATTTTGTTAATCTATTTGCAGAAGCCTAAACGGCTCCCTTTCCTTCAGGCACCGAATCCCGGAATGCTTAGAGGGAGATTTTTTATCAAAGTGGATGGATTAGCAGGAGTGTGAACCCTTCACACAGATCTGGTATATATCAGGCCTCCGACTGTACTGGGGTAGCCTGTCATCTCTCAAAGCTGTACAATCACACCTGTTAATAGCACAGAGCTGACACCGATTCAAAGCCGAAAACTTTCACTGTTTTGACGTTTGGCCTTCATTGGTGCAGACATCAGAGAGAGAGAGAGAGAGAGAGAGAGAGAGAGAGAGGGAGGGAGGAAGAGAGAGAGAGGGAGGAAGAGAGAGAGAGAGAGAGAGGGAGGCAGGGAGGGAGGAAGGAGAGAGAGAGAGAGATGGAAGGAGGCAGGGAGGGAGGAAGTGAGAGAGAGAGAGAGAGAGGGAGGGAGGCAGGGAGGCAGGGAGGGAGGAAGGGAGAGAGAGAGAGAGAGGGAGGGAGGCAGGGAGGGAGGAAGAGAGAGAGAGAGGGAGGAAGGCAGGGAGGGAGGAAGAGAGAGAGAGGGAGGAAGGCAGGGAGGGAGGAAGAGAGAGAGAGAGAGAGAGGGAGGGAGGCAGGGAGGGAGGAAGGGAGAGAGAGTGAGAGAGGGAGGCAGGGAGGGAGGAAGAGAGAGAGAGAGAGAGAGGGAGGGAGGCAGGGAGGGAGGAAGAGAGAGAGAGAGAGAGAGGGAGGGAGGCAGGGAGGGAGGAAGAGAGAGAGAGAGAGAGAGGGAGGGAGGCAGGGAGGGAGGAAGAGAGAGAGAGAGAGAGAGGGAGGGAGGCAGGGAGGGAGGAAGGGAGAGAGAGTGAGAGAGGGAGGCAGGGAGGGAGGAAGGAGAGAGAGAGAGGGAGGCAGGGAGGGAGGCAGGGAGGGAGGAAGGGAGAGAGAGAGAGAGAGAGGGAGGGAGGCAGGGAGGGAGGGAGGAGAGAGAGAGGGAGGGAGGCAGGGAGGGAGGAAGAGAGAGAGAGAGAGGGAGGGAGGGAGGCAGGGAGGGAGGAAGGGAGAGAGAGAGAGAAGGGCAGGCAGAGTTCAGCGTGTAACAATAACAGTAAAAGAGTTTGAAGGGACTTTAGAGGTCATCTAGTCCAACCCCCTGCTCACAAAGGAGACCTGTACTAGGGATTCGAACCGCTGAACTGTTGACCTTTTTGATCGACAAGCTCAGCCACTGACCTTGGATTAGATCTCGGGACCATAGTTTTGAGGTCGACTTGAATATTCAGGACCTCCTGAAGCATTCAGAAACCCAGATAAAGGAGAAAAACAGAAGACATGCGATGTCTTTATAAAGCCTTAGTAAGGCCACACTTGGAATGCTGCATCCAGTTTTGGTCGCCAACATTACAAAAAAAAAAAAAAAGACGTTGAGACTTTGGAAAAAGTGCAGAGAAGAGCAACAAAGAGGATTAAAGACCTGAAGATGAAAATGTTGGGAGAAAGGTTGCAGGATTTGGGTTTGGCCAGTCTAGAGAAAAGAAGGACTAGAGGGCAGGGGTGAAATCTAAAATTTATTACTACCGGTTCTGTGGGCGTGGCTTGGTGGTGGGGTGGGCGTGGCCAACTTTTCTTTTTCTTTTAAAAGCATTTTTTTCTACGACCTTAAGAGGTTGCACAAAAAAAATCCTTTTAGAAGCCTCTGACGATTAGGCAACACAGCTGGGATCGCCAGAGGCTATTAAAGACATTTTTTCCCCCTACAACCTCTTAGGCTGAAGAGGTTGCAGAAAAAAAATGCTTTTGGAAGCCTCTGATGATCCCACTTGAGTCGTATGATCATCAGAGGCTTTTTTTTTTTTTTTACTTTTAAAAGCATTTTTTCGGCCGAAGAGTTTGTAGAAAAAATGCTTTTAAAAGTAAAAAAAAAAAAAAAGCCTCTGATGATCGTGCGGCTCAGCTGGGCAATTGGGGGGGGAGCGCAGGGATTTTTGCTACCGGTTCTCCAAACCACCTGCCGCCATTGCTACCGGATCAGGCAATCCAGTCCGAACCGGGAGCATTTCACCCCTGCTAGAGGGGATATGATGGCAGTATTCCAGAATTTGAGAGGCTGACGCAAAGAGGAGGAGATCAATATTTACCAAAAGCACCAGAAGGCAGAACAAGAAATAATGGATAAAAACTGATCAAGGAGAGAAACAGCCTGAGAATTAAGGAGAAACCTCCTAACAGTGAGAATATATATTGATTTATATGCCGCCCTTCTCCGGAGACTCAGGGCGGCTTACAAGGCGTTAAGCAATAGCCTTCATACTTTTGTATATTTTATACAAAGTCAGCTTATTGCCCCCACAAACCGGGTCCTCATTTTACCTACCTTAGAAAGGATGGAAGGCTGAGTCAACCTTGAGCCTGGGGAGAATTGAACTCGCAGTAATTGCAGGCAGCTGGGGGAAGGATATTGCAAAATCTTCATTCCCACCCCACTCCAGGGAGAAGGATCCTGCAAAATCCCCATTCCCACCCCGCTCCAGGGGGAAGGATATTGCAAAATCTCCACTCCCAGCCCACTCTGGGGCCAGCCAGAGGTGGCATTTGCTGGTTCTCCGAACTACTCAAAATTTCCGCTACCGGTTCTCCAGAACCTGTCGGAATCTGCTGGATTTCACCCCTGCCCCTAGCCCTTCTTTTCCTTAAACTACATAGACTCAATTCCTGCCACCGTTCTTTCTATGTTTGAACCTCCGGTCCCCCAATCCTCTTTGCTACTCTTTTCTGAAGTCTTTCTAGCATTCTGCTTCTGTCTCTCCTTTTCCCCACAAATTTTCAGTCCACCACAACGTGCGCGTCAAAAATATTAGCCCTTCGCCTTGAAAGAGCGAAATGCCAATGCGGTTATTAGCGGTTCCTAATGATATTTGCATAGATTAACAGACTTCAATGAAATCAGGGATGCAACAAAGCCGGTCAGAAATAATGAAGAAATCCATTACCCCGGTAATAATGTAACTAAGTCAATACGCTAATAATTTTAATCCCATATTAGTCATCATTTCATCTCCTGCTGCAATGCCCATTTTCCTGCACCTATCGGGGGTTTTTTTTGGACAGTTTTATAAATATCGCCTTTGTTTGATATAATTAATTAGCGAAATCAAATATAGCTAGCTAGCTAGCTAGATAGATATGGCTGGTATTTTAGAACGATAAATTAGTCATTAGGCTTAAACTGGCAGGCTGTAATACGACTTATGAAGATAAATGGGCAGGGATGCTCAACTGTTTATAACTTTCCTCTCCTTCGTTTTACAACACTCCTGGCGCAAAGCTTTATCGCTGTGTTGAGTGGCCTGGATGTATATTAAAAACAAATCGTGTTTAAATCTCAGTCAACTTCGCTGAGATTTAAATCTCCCAACTTCACCGGGAGAGACTTTGGCGAGCGTCTCGCTGTTAAACGGACAACCCCAAGCTCAAAAGCAAGTAAAATAAAAAGCTGTTTATTTTCCCAAGATAGAATAGAATAACAGAGTTGGAAGGGACCTTGGAGGTCTTCTAGTCCAACCCCCTGCTTAGGCAGGAAACCCTACACCAGTGATGGCGAACCAGGTGGCACGTGGAGCCCTTTCTGCGGGCATGTGAGCTGTCGCCCAGCTCAGCTCCACCCCATGTGTGCGCGCCTCCTGCCCGCCAGCTGATTTTCGGATCTCTACTGTGCATGCATGGGGAAGCGGGGCACATGCGGGAGACATGCGTGTATGCCTGGGGGGGTTGCACACATGTGCATGGGGAGCAAGGGGAGTGCTGGGGGGCACAGCGCACCTCCCCCGCGGCCCGTTTTTTGTCTCAGGAGGCTGCAGGGAGGCCTATTAGGTCCAAAATGGGGTGGGGGGCGCTGGTGCATATGTTGGGGGCGGGGAGAGCACGGAGGGGTCATGTGCTATGCATGGGGGTGTGGGGGCATGCACATATGTGCAGGGGGCGGGGCGCGGGGAGGTCACACACACATTATATTATGGGTGCAGGCATGCATGCACACTTTCGACATGAAGGTTAGCCATCACTGCGCTATACCATTTTGTCTCCGTCGGTTCGTCCTCGACTTCACTGCCACAATTGGGAACAGAATTTCCATGGCTGAGACAAGAGGTCGTGAAGGGAGACACACTCATTTTTGCCACGGCCGTTAAGCGAATCACAGATGTCGTTAAGTGACTCACATGGTCGTTAAGCAAATCTGGCTTCCTTCCTTGACTTGAAGCCGGCTGGGAAGGTCACACAGGGTAATCCCGTGATCCCTGGGGATGTTGCAGCCGTCATAAAGGCAGGCCGAATTTTGATCACCTGACGGCGAGGATGCTGTAATGGTCATAAGTGAGAGGACTGGTCATAAGTCAATTTTTTTTTACGGTGCTGTTTGAGCTTCAAAGGGTCACTCAATGAAAGATTGTAAGTCAAGGACTGCCTGTGTATTCAGAACCCGTCGTCCTCGACTTACAACAATTTGCTCAGCGACTGTTAGAAGTTACAACGGCCCTGAAAAAAAGTAATTTAGGACCGTTTTTTCACACTTATGACCATTGCGGCATCCCCATGATCAAAGTTCAGCTGCTCGGCAACTGACTCATACTTATGACGGTTGCTGCCTCCTCCTGGGGGCGGGTGTGTGTGTGTCCCATGATCTCCTTTCGCGACCCTCTGATGAATCAAGTCCACGCGGAAGCTGGATTCACTTAACAACCATGCTGCTGCTCACTTAACAACGGCAGTGATTCCGTGAAGAACCGAAAGGGGATGAAATCGGGCAAAATTCATTTAACAACCATGTTGGTTAGGGACAGTAAACTTGGGCTCGGTTGCGGCCATAAATCGAGACGACTACCTGTACTATGTTTTTCTGCATCAGAGGCCTCGTAATATAATTGAAACACGCTTCCAGTGCTAACAACGGCTAAGCTATTTAACCACTGGTCCATTGCCAGCTAGCAACAAATTTAGGCTGTTATATTTTGCTGATTAACGGTTATTTTGGCTGCTTTCCCAGTCATCTTTTGCAAGAGCTGGAAGGGTGACTTTCTAAAATTCCTTGACTCTGCTTTTTTTTTTTTTTTTTTTTGGCGGTTTTGTGGAATTGAAGAAAGAAAAAATAAAAGGTTGTTTGATCAGAATGCAAACCATCGCAAGCGGGATGGAGAGACACCGATCAGAATAGGAATCGGAATTGAGCTTGAAGGGACCTTTGAGGTCCTCCCCCTGCTCGAGCAGGAGAGCCTATATAATTTCAGACAGGTGGCTGTCCAGTCTCTCCTTAAAAACTTCCAGTGATGAAGCACCCACAACTTCTGGTTAATTGTCCTCAGTAAAGAGTAAGAGTAACAAGAGGGACCTTGGAGGTCATCTAGTCCAACCCCATGCTCAAGCAGGAAACCATTTTAGACAAGTGGCTGTCCAGTCTCTACTTATAAACCTCCAGTGATGAAGCGTCCAAAACATCTGGAGGCGTCCACTAGTTCAGGGGTCAGCAACCCGCAGCTCTGGAGCCGCATGTGGCTCTTTCATCCCTCTGCTGCGGCTCCCTGTTGCTGGTCAGCTCCACAATTGATAGGGATTTCGGTTAGGACAGATAGAAGGAAAAGGATGCCGCGCGAGGAGGACACTCTATGGTGGGGGGAACCGGACTTCTGGGTCAGCAGAGGAAAAAGGACTCCATGCTAGGAGGAGACTCTATGGTGGGGGAACTGGACTTCTGGGTCAGTAGAGGAAAAAGGACGCCGTGCTAGGAGGAGACTCTATGGTGGGGGAACTGGACTTCTGGTCAGCAGAGGAAAAAGGACGCTGTGCTAGGAGGAGACTCTATGGTGGGGGAACTGGACTTCTGGGTCAGTAGAGGAAAAAGGACGCCGTGCTAGGAGGAGACTCTATGGTGGGGGAACTGGACTTCTGGGTCAGTAGAGGAAAAAGGACGCCGTGCTAGGAGGAGACTCTATGGTGGGGAACTGGACTTCTGGGTCAGTAGAGGAAAAAGGACTCCATGCTAGGAGGAGACTCTATGGTGGGGGAACTGGACTTCTGGGTCAGTAGAGGAAAAAGGACGCCGTGCTAGGAGGAGACTCTATGGTGGGGGAACTGGACTTCTGGGTCAGCAGAGGAAAAAGGACGCCGTGCTAGGAGGAGACTCTATGGTGGGGGAACCGGACTTCTGGGTCAGCAGAGGAAAAAGGACTCCATGCTAGGAGGAGACTCTATGGTGGGGGAACTGGACTTCTGGGTCAGTAGAGGAAAAAGGACACCGTGCTAGGAGGAGACTCTATGGTGGGGGAACTGGACTTCTGGGTCAGCAGAGGAAAAAGGACGCTGTGCTAGGAGGAGACTCTATGGTGGGGGAACTGGACTTCTGGGTCAGTAGAGGAAAAAGGACGCCGTGCTAGGAGGAGACTCTATGGTGGGGGAACTGGACTTCTGGGTCAGTAGAGGAAAAAGGACGCCGTGCTAGGAGGAGACTCTATGGTGGGGGAACCGGACTTCTGGGTCAGCAGACGAAAAAGGACTCCATGCTAGGAGGAGACTCTATGGTGGGGGAACTGGACTTCTGGGTCAGTAGAGGAAAAAGGACTCCATGCTAGGAGGAGACTCTATGGTGGGGGAACTGGACTTCTGGGTCAGCAGAGGAAAAAGGACGCCGTGCTAGGAGGAGACTCTATGGTGGGGGAACTGGACTTCTGGGTCAGTAGAGGAAAAAGGACGCCATGCTAGGAGGAGACTCTATGGTGGGGGAACCAGACTTCTGGGTCAGCAGACGAAAAAGGACGCCGCGCTAGGAGGAGACTATGATGGGGGAACCGGACTTCCGATCGGCTCCAGAATTGAATGGAGGCTTCCGGTTAGGACCTTTATCGCTCTTTGAGTGTTTAAGATTGCCGATCCATGCACTAGTTAATTGTTCTCAGTAACAGTAAGAGTAACAGTAACAGTAGCACAATTGGAAGGGACCTTAGAGGTCTTCTAGTCCAACCCCCTGCTCAAGAAGGAGACCCTATGCAATTTCAGACAGATAGCTGTCCAGTTTCTCCTTAAAAACCTCCAGCGGAGGCCTCCTGTCAGTTTTACTACCGGTTCTTGCAAACCGGTCTGAACCGGGGGCAACCCACCACTGCTCTGTACCCTTCAACTAAGTTCCAGAGTTAAACATTGGGGATGTTCTGACGGGACAGATAAAAAAAAAATATCATTGCAAATCTGTTTCAATGCTTCGATCAGATCCCCCTCAAATCAGATCAGGTCAGATCAGATCAAATCGAGCCACCCCTCCAAAACCCACCGCTATAATTTGCTGCACAATTCTGTACAGCTTTCCGCAGAGGGATACGTGATTGAATAAACAGGACTGTTTCTATATAATTATGTATGTAGAACATAATCTCATTACCAGCAAGATTTGCAAAAAGAAAGAAAGAAAGAAAGAAAGAAAGAAAGAAAGAAAGAAAGAAAGAAAGAAAGAAAGAAAGAAAGAAAAAAGAAAAGAAAAAAAGAGTTGCCAGCATACATTTCGTTTCTTGGGGACTCCAGAAAGAATGATAGAATAATAGAGTTGAAGCAGGGGTGAAATACTCCCGGTTCGGACCGGATCGCCCGATCCGGTAGTGATGGAGGGTGGGTGGTTCAGAGAACCAGTAGCAAAAATCCCTGCCCCCCCCCCATGTCCAGCTGAGCTGTGCAATCAACAGAGGCTTTTTTTCTTTTAAAAGCCTCTGACGATCCAAGCTGAGTTGCCTGATCATCAGAGGCATTTAAAAGAAAAAAAAAAAGCCTCTGCGGATCAGGCAACTCAGCTGGGGTCGTCAGAGCCTTTTGAAAGCATTTTTTTTTACAACCTCTTCGCCAAAGAGGTTGTAGAAAAAATGGGTTCAAAAGTAAAATAAAAAATTGGCCACGCCCACCAGTCACGTTACCCCCCCCCCCCCGCACCAAGCCACGCCCACAGAACCGGTAGTAACAAACTGTAGATTTCACCAACTGGTTGGAAGGGACCATGGAGGTCTTCCAGTCTAACCCCCTGCTCAAGCAGGAGAGCCTCTATCATTTCACACAAATGGTTGTCCAGCTTCTTCTTAGAAACCTCCAGTGTTGGAGCACCCCACAACCTCTGGAGACCAGCCGTCCCAGGATTAAATGACAGTAGAACAGTAGAGTTGGAAGGGTGCTTGGAGGTCATCTAGTCCAACCCCTTGCTCAATCAAGAGACCCAATACCCATGATGGCGAACCTATGGCACGCATACCAGAGGTGGCACGCAAAGCCTTCTCTGTGGGCATGTGTGCCGTTGCCAGCATGCACTTTTGGGTTCTGTAGCACGCATGCCATTAATTTTTTATTTTTATTTTTTTTATTTTTAATTTGATTTATATGCCGCCCTTCTCCGGAGACTCAGGGCGGCTTACAATGCGTTAAGCAATAGCCTTCATACTTTTTGTATATTTATACAAAGTCAGCTTATTGCCCCCACAAACCGGGTCCTCAATTTACCTACCTTAGAAAGGATGGAAGGCTGAGTCAACCTTGAGCCTGGCAAGATTCGAACCTGCAGTAATTGCAAGCAGCAGATGTTAATGACAGGGTGCACTAAACCACTGTACTATCAAGGCTCTTTAAGCCATTAAGCTCTTTAAGCCATTAAGCCATTAATGGTATAGGGCAGTGATGCTTAACTCAGTGCCAAAGCTGGAGCGCGCACGCGTGTGGCAGAGCACTGCAACTCAGAAAAGAGCAGCTGGCTGGTGTCCATGTGTGCACCGGAACTCAAGAGAGCAGCTGGCCAGTGCACATTCGCGCGACGGAACCCGGAAGGGCAGCTGGTCACCACGTGCATGTTCACCATTCAAGGTTACAACATCGTCGTCGCGCTCGTCATGTCGCTCAACATAATAGGGATGGGAAAGTGGAGCAGTGTATCTTGGCACGGGGTTGAGTGAGGGCACTGGGTGTTAGGCGGCCAGGCTCGGGGACACGGGATGCGTTGGGGCTAGGGGCATGGGGCTCGCTGCTGCTGTTCGCCACGATGGACATTAGATCTAATGTTCCAAGACGGATGAGTGACGGCGACTGCAGAGGCGAATGTATGGGGCAGCGCTGACGTCGCTGCTCTGATGACGTGGCGCAGAGACAGGATGATGCCGGCACTCCACAGCCGATGGGCGACTGACGGGGGGCGTGGCGGCAGGGTGGGGCGCCGTGATAAAAACGCTACGAGGCAAACTCCCGTAGCGCCAACTTTGAATCACTGCGACCTCACCATTCACTTTTCCACATAGGGGTGGAGACACTCTCTGCCTGCACTGGTGTCTATATGACACATGTGCCAATGGCTTGCAAATACTTGACACACTTGGAGCTAACAACACTATTAAACCACCATCACAACCCTGAGATACTCGTCCTAGCGTGATTTGTGGTTCCTGACTTCGTTTTGTCCAGGAAGGCTGAGAGTCGTATTCGCTTAGCAATGGGGTGACTGATTTAACAACGGTGGTGTTTCGCTGAACAACGGTGGCAAGAAAAGTCGTAACACGGGGGAAAAAAACTCACTTGACAGACGTCTCGCTTAGCAACGTCCAACTCGTCCCTCAATTGTGGTCGTAAGTCGAGGACTCCTTGTACCTAAAGGGAGCCTACAAAATGCCTTTATAAACAGGACATTCATGACGAAAAGGCTTACAAAATCAAATCTCTTTTACCAAAGACCAATATTGTAGTGACTTTCGCGTTGAAAATTTCACTCTTTCTGTTATTAGATGAACAATTTTTTACCGTTTCTGGTCATTATCCTAAATTACCTGCGTTTTTCTGCGGTGTAATATTCTACCCTTGACTGTTCTACAGCTTTAGATGTCGATACCTTGATTTGAATTTCCATCTCCTTTCCTTCTCCTGGTAGAACGTAAGGTTTCGCTTTGAATTTAGATGCAGTTTTAAGTATATTTTCAGACATGGCTCGTGGCGTGCTGGGTAGTT
>NW_027256882.1:292808205-292888048 GCF_029215685.1 Pituophis catenifer annectens | reverse complement strand
CATGCTTCCTTCCTTCCATCCATATTTTTCCTTCCTTCCTTCTCTCCTTTTCCTTCCACGCCCTTCCTCCTTTTTTCCTCCCTCTCCCCTCCCTCTTTCCTCTCTTCCCTCCCATCTTCCTTCCTTCCTTTGCCTTCCTCCCACGCTCCTATCTTCTTCCTTCGTTCGTTCATTCGTTCCTTCGTTCCTTCCACATTCATACACATTTTTTCTCTTTCATTCTCCTTCCTTCCTTCCTTCCTTCCTTCCTTCCTTCCTTCCTTTCCTTCCTTCCTTCCTTCCTTCCTTCCTTCCTCCATCCCTCCATCCCTCCCTCCCACCCTCCCTCCCTCCCCCTCACAGACACCCAGGAGAAGAAGAAGAGCTGAGGCTATCCATCTCTTTTGTCCATTCCAGGCTATGCACCAGTGCCAGCTTGCCTGATGCCAATGAGGTCTGCAGGAGACCTCGCTCTATTAGATTATCTCTTTTTCCTGTAGCCTGGGCCGGAGGCTTCCCGCTGTCCCCTCCATTGTCGTTTGGTGAACCTATCTCCGTCCAGTTGGCTCTTTCCTCACGAAATAAATAAGGCCGCCACAATGCCAGCCAGCACAAAAGCGAAGCGATCTGCTGCAGAGATCTAGCTGATTTTTTATCTCTCTCCCCGCTCTCTCTCTCTCTCTCTCTCTCTCTCTCTCTCCCTCCCTCCCTCCCTCTTTCTCTTTCCCTCCCTCCCTCCCTCCCTTTCTCTCTCTCCTTCCCTCCCTCCCTCTCTCCCCTCTCCCTCCCTCCCCTCCCTTCCTCCCTCCCTCTCTCTCTCTCTCTCTCTCTCTCTCTCTCTCTCTCTCTCTCTCTCTCTCTTCTGCAGCCAGCTGGATGGGAACCAGAAAGTTTTAACTATTTTCCCAGCATTGTTTCAAACCCACTAAGCATTGTGCAATGCTGGCACCATTGGCAAAAGAAGAAGAAGAAGAAGAAGAAGAAGAAGAAGAAGAAGAAGAAGAAGAAGAAGAAGAAGAAGAAGAAGAAGAAGAAGAAGAAGAAGAAGAAGAAGAAGAAGAAGAAGAAGAAGAAGAAGAAGAAGAAGAAGAAAAGAAGGAGGAGGAGGAGGAGGAGGAGGAGGAGGAGGAGGAGGAGGAGGAGAAGAAGAAGAAGAAGAAGAAGAAGAAGAAGAAGAAGAAGAAGAAGAAGAAGAAGAAGAAGAAGAAGAAGAAGAAGAAGAAGAAGAAGAAGAAGAAGAAGAAGAAGATATCTCCACCAACATTCCCCTTGTTGATGCGGTGACCTTTCCGAGGTGGTATTTTCAACCATTTTTTCTTTCTTTCTTTCTTTAATTTCCGTGGTCTTTTTATGACCAAGCCTGCTGGGGTAAACCAGGGCCCCGCTGTGGTATCTGCCCAATTTATCAAGCCTGTACTTGTGGCCGGGCTATTCCACTGTCTGGCTTAACGCTGTGCCCGGAGACTCTGGGCAGAGAGAGAGAGAGAAAAAGACGGAGAAAGAGGAGAGAAATGTCAGCACTAATCTAATTCCCTTAAAATGAAATAAAAGAAGAAGAAAGTAAATAAGGAAACGGTGTGAACAAACGGCCTTTATCTACATTAGGATGGCAAAGAAAGGAGGCCCAAAAGAACAAATTTTTAGGATACCTCCTTTTTTGGGGGCATCTACAGAGATTCTCCATCATCCAGATCATGATTGTCCCAAAGGTGGATTTTCAGGAGGCCATTGGACTTCCTTTGTTTGTTTTTTTTCTTTTGAAGACGTTTCGCTTCTCATCCAAGAAGCTTCTTCAACTCTGACTGGATGGTGGGGAATGGGAGGATTTATAGTCCTTGCGGACAGCTGGTCATTTTGCATGTTTTTAGAGGGTCGTTGAGGCCACTTGGAGGTGTATCTGTGTCCTCAGGGACACCTGTGTAGTGCAAATGGTTCCTGTAGTCTGCAATTTTTTTCCCTCTGGAAATCCATTCCTACTCCCACCCCATTCCAAGGGCCTTCATCCCAAATTGCATAGCTCAAAGTCTGTAGAGATTCTCGGTCATCCAGGTCCTGGTTGTCCCAAAGGTGCTTTTTCAGAAGGCAACTGGACTTTCTTGTTTTTTCTTTGAAGATGTTTCGCTTCTCATCCAAGAAGCTTCTTCAGCTCTGACAGGATGGTGGGGAAGGGAAGGATTTATATTCCTTGCAGACAGCTGGTCATTTGCATCCTTTTAGAAGATTGTTGAAGCACTTGGAGCATCTGTATCCTCAGGTAAATCCTTCCATTCCCCACCATCCTGTCAGAACTTAAGAAGCTTCTTGGATGAGGAACGAAATGTCTTCAAAAGAAAAAAAACAAAGGAAGTCCAGTTGTTTTCTGAAAAAGCACCTTTGGGACAATCATCACCTGGATGATGGAGAATCTCTATAGACCTTTAGCTATGCAATTTGGGATTCACTTTACAACTATGGCAAAAAAAAGGTCATAAAATGGGGCAAAAACTCACTTAAGAAATGTCTCACTTAACAACAGAAATGTTGGGCCCAATTACGGTCGTACGTTCGAGGACTACCTGTATTCTGTCCCTAGGAATGACTAATGCAAATGTATCAAGTTGAAACTATTCAGCAAAGCTAACTTTGGAACTGAGTGCTGTAGGATGGATGCTTCTAGTTTTGACACTTTTTTTTTTAAAGAAAAACTAGATTAAAAACATTTCTTTTGTTTCCGAGCCTATTGTGCAACGAGTATTTTTTGTTCCAAGGTTTTTACTGCATTTCTTTTGAAAAGAATGTTTTCCGCATTTTATTGAGCTGTGTCACAGTTTTTTTTCTTTCTTTGTTCGGTTCAGGCACAAAGGGCATTTTATGTTCTTTAATTTCCATCCTATTCATGCAGAGGCCTAATTAATACTTGGGTTTTTTTAACAGCCTCCTCAAAATATTCTTGTTATTTTCTATCCTGCCAGCAGATGCTGGACACAAACGGCAAACTTATGAATAGCTTTGGAAGAAGAACAATAAACACTAAATTTTAGGGGGAGGGAGGGAGAGAGAAAGGGAGAGGGAGAGAGAGAGAGGGAGGGAGGGAGGGAGGGAGGGGGGAGATGATAGATTAGATAGATAGATGATAGATAAATAGAAAGATGATAGGTAGATGGTAGAGAGAGAGAGACAATAAATTAGTTAGATTAGATTAGATTAGATTAGATTAGATTAGATAGTTAAGGAGAGAGAGAGAGAGATGATAAATTAGATAGATAGATGATAGATAAATAGAAAGGATAAATAGGTAGATAGGTGATAGACTAGTAGACAGCCATTTAAATAGGAGCCAACAGTGTGTAGTAGCTGCCAAAAAAGTCAATGCAATCCTAAAATGAATCAACAGAGGGATAGAATCAAGATCACGTGAAGTGTTAATACCACTTTATAATGCCTTGGTAAGGCCACACTTGGAATACTGCATCCAGTTTTGGTTGCCAAAATATAAAAAAAAAGATGTGGAGACTCTGGAAAGAGTGCAGAGAAGAGCAACAAAGAGGATGAGGGGACTGGAGGCTAAAACATATGAAGAACAGTTGCTGGAATTGGGTATGTCTAGTTTAATGAAAAGAAGGACTAGGGGAGACATGATAGGAGTCTTCCGATATCTCAGGGGCTGCCACAAAGAAGAGGGAGTCAAGCTATTCTCCAAAGTACCTGAGGGCAGAAGGAGAAGCAATGGGTGGAAATTAATCAAGGGGAGAAGCAACTTAGAACTAAGGAGGAATTTCCTGACAGTTAGAACAATGAATCAGTGGAACAACTTGCCTGCAGAAGTTGTGAATGCTCCAACACTGGAAGCTTTTAAGAAGAGATTGGATGACCATTTATCTGAAGTGGTGTAGGATTTCTTGCCTAAGCAGGGGGTTGGACTAGAAGACCTCCAAGGTCCCTTCCAACTCTGTTATTCTGTTAGACACACACACACACACACACACACACACACAGAGAGAGAGAGAGAGAGAGAGAAGAGAAGAGAAGAGAAGAGAAGAGAAGAGAAGAGAAGAGAAGAGAAGAGAAGAGAAGAGAAGAGAAGGATGGATGGATGGATGGATAGATAGATAGATAATAGATAGATAATAGATAGATAGATAGATAGATAGATAGATAGATAGATAGATAGGATAGAGAGATATAGATACAAGATAGATAGATAGAGACCCTACTCACGTAGCAGGAAGACAATACACTCAGCATTACTAAAGGTCTCTCCAGTTGAGTGGCAAGCCATGTTTGCAAACACTAGTTAGTTGTCACTCCAGAGAAGATGACGGGTGGTGAAGTGGAGGGAACTCTTCAGCTCAAGCTGTGTCATGTCAGCTTCACGCCTCCTAACAGGTTCAACAGGCTGCACTTTTCTTACTACCTTGTTTTTTTTTTTTTTTTGACAGCGGAAAATCTGGACTCTGCTTTAAAATGGTTTCCCCAAACTTAGAAGGCTGCCATCTCTCATCTCAGTTTGTTTTACTGGGTTAGAATAAGGAAGTGATGGGTTTTGGGTTCGGAAGGAAGGAAGGAAGGAAGGGAGGGAGGGACAAGAGCTTCTGCTGAGCTCAGTTTGGCTTAATTTCTTACACTGACTAGATAAGGAAAACCAACAAACAAACAAACCAACCAACCAAACAAACAAACAAACAAAACAAAACAGTTTTCTTGCAGACATTTCATGATCCAACTAGGTAACATCATCTTTGTTTGTTGGGAGGAGGAGGAGGAGGAGGAGGAAGAGAAGGAGGAGGAGGAGGAGGAGGAGGAGGAGGAGGAGGAGGAGGAAGAGGAGGAGGACAAGGACTGAGGGGTCTTTGGTGCTCTCTGAGCTTGGTTGTTTTCTTGCAGACATTTCATGACCCAAGTAGGTAATGTCATCTTTGTTTGTTGGGAGGAGGAGGAGGAAGAGGAGGAGGAGGAAGAGAAGCAGGAGAAAGAGAAGGAGGAGAAAGAGAAGGAAGAGGAAGTGTAGAAGGAGGAGGAGGAAGAGAAGGAAGAGGAAGAGTAGAAGGAGGAAGAGAAGGAGGAGGAGGAGGAAGAGGAAGAAAAGGAAGAGGAGGAGGAGGAAGAGAAGCAGGAAGAGAAGGAGAAAGAGAAGGAAGAGGAAGAGTAGAAGGAGGAAGAGAAGGAGGAGGAGGAAGGGAAGGAAGAGAAGGAAGAGGAAGAGTAGAAGGAGGAAGAGGAGGAGGAGGAGGAGGAAGAGGAAGAAAAGGAAGAGGAGGAGGAGGAAGAGAAGCAGGAAGAGAAGGAGAAAGAGAAGGAAGAGGAAGAGTAGAAGGAGGAAGAGAAGGAGGAGGAGGAAGGGAAGGAAGAGAAGGAAGAGGAAGAGTAGAAGGAGGAAGAGAAGGAGGAGGAGGAGGAAGAGGAAGAAAAGGAAGAGGAGGAGGAGGAAGAGAAGCAGGAAGAGAAGGAGAAAGAGAAGGAAGAGGAAGAGTAGAAGGAGGAAGAGAAGGAGGAGGAGGAAGGGAAGGAAGAGAAGGAAGAGGAAGAGTAGAAGGAGGAAGAGAAGGAGGAGGAGGAGGAAGAGGAAGAAAAGGAAGAGGAGGAGGAGGAAGAGAAGCAGGAAGAGAAGGAGAAAGAGAAGGAAGAAGAAGAGTAGAAGGAGGAAGAAAAGGAGGAGGAGGAGGAAGAGAAGGAAGAGGAAGAGTAGAAGGAGGAAGAGGAGGAGGAGGAGGAAGGGAAGGAAGAGAAGGAAGAGAAAGAGTAGAAGGAGGAAGAGAAGGAGGAGGAGGAAGAGAAGGAAGAGGAAGAGGAGGAGGAGGACAAGGAGTGAGGGGTCCTTGGTATTCTCTGAGCTTGGTGGTTTCCTTGTAGATGTTTCATGACCCAACTACGTAACATTCTCAGTGCTGGAAGGGAGTTGAGTTTGTGTATAGGATGAGGAGGAGGAGGACTTTGTAATCCTTGTTGCTCTCTGAGCTTGGTAATTTTCTTGCAGACATTTCATAACCCAACTAGGTAACATAATCACTGCTCAAAGGAGTGGAGTTTGGGGGGAGGAGGAGGAGGAAGAGGAGGAGGAAGAGGAGGAGGAAGACGATGAACATGACAACAACAACAACATTGAGATCCTTGGTGCTCTCTGAGCTTGATTATTTTCTTGCAGACGTGTCATTACCCACCTAGGTAACATCCTCAGTGCTAGTAGGGAGTGGGGTTTGCTCTCTGTTTATATAATAGTGGCTTGCCCTAACACTGCTGGTGGGAGTGTTCTTAAGGGGTCCTTGATAAGACTGTTGTTTACTGCTTGATTGCCTGAGTTGGTAGTCCTTAATTGGGGCATTGTTTACTATTACTCTTTGATTGTTGTTCTAGTATTAATCTTGGTGTTAATTTCTGCCTATTCGGGTGTTAATTATTGGCAAGGAAGGGTTGTGGCCTTTTTAGCATTTTGATTGTCTCTTTTGAATGGTATGTAGATGGTGTTTATCTCTATGTGCCTGTCGATGGCTAATTTGTGTTAGGTTTCTAGGAATTCCCTAGCAAATTTGGACTTAACTTAGTCTAGAATACTCTCAGTTTCCCCACACCGTGACTATAATTGTGAAATTAAGGAGTTATTAAGGAGAATGGATTAAGTCCAGCTCCAGTTCCAAAAAAACTCCAAGTTCTCAATGTTTCTTTTTATTATTAAAGATCCAATCTTCTCAATATATATGTGGTGCAGGACAGGGAAGGAACACCCTTAACAAGTTTATTTCACATCTCTAATTTCTACTGTTTATTTATATCTCACCTTTATTATGTTAACAAATAACTCAAGGTTATGAACATATCCAATACACCTTTAAAATTCTTTTAAATCAAAATTTTAATTTGTTTTAAATTATTGGGATTTTTTTAATTGTCTCGGGCTAAATTATTTAATCTGGTTTTAATTATATCTTTTAACTTTTGTATTTATGTATTTTATTTTGTGCCTGTTCACAGCCCTGAGTCCTTCGGGAGTAGGGCGGTATATAAATCTAATAAACAACAAGAAACCTTCTTCCTTCTATTTTCCTCACAACAACCCTGTGAGGTGGGTTCGACTGTGAAAGAATGACTGACCCAAAGTCACCCGGCCAGTTTTCATGATTACGGTGGGATTAGAACTCCCAGTCTCCTAGTGATTGGCCCAAAGTCACCCAGCCAACTTTTGTGGCTAAGGTGGAACTTGAACTGCCAGACTGCTAGTGATTGGCCCAAAGTCATGCAGCCAACTTTCATGACTAAAGCAGGACTAGAACTCCCAGTCTCCTAGTGATTGGCCCAAAGTCCCCCAGACAGCTTTTGTGGCTAATACGGGACTAAAACTCATAGTCTCTTAGTGATTGGCCCAAAGTCACAGAGCCAGCTTTCATGACTAAAACAGGACTAGAACTCCCGGTCTCCTAGTGATTGGCCCAAAGTCCCCCAGACAGCTTTTGTGGCTAATACGGGACTAAAACTCATAGTCTCTTAGTGATTGGCCCAAAGTCACAGAGCCAGCTTTCATGACTAAAGCAGGACTAGAACTCCCAGTCTCCTAGTGATTGGCCCAAAGTCCCCCAGACAACTTTTGTGGCTAATACGGGACTAAAACTCATAGTCTCTTAGTGATTGGCCCAAAGTCACAGAGCCAGCTTTCATGACTAAAACAGGACTAGAACTCCCGGTCTCCTAGTGATTGGCCCAAAGTCCCCCAGACAGCTTTTGTGGCTAATATGGGACTAAAACTCATAGTCTCTTAGTGATTGGCTCAAAGTCACAGAGCCAGCTTTCATGACTAAAACAGGACTAGAACTCCCAGTCTCCTAGTGATTGGCCCAAAGTCATCCAGCTGCCTTTCATAGTTAAGGCAGGACTGGAATTCACTCTTCCCCACTTTTTATCCTGGGTGCTTTAAACCACTTGATCAACCGAGCTCTCCGTGTACAACTTAATTCCATCACATCATCCTTAGTACAATTTATAATAATATTTCCTCCTCCCTGGATTATGCATTCCTTTTCTTTGTCCTCCCTCACCCCAATCATTTCCCCCAAATAAAAAAAAACAGCCCCCTTCCCTCAATACATTTCCAACTCCAGAAGAAAGCCATCAAGGAAATAATGGGACATGATTAGCAAGGACCTCTCCATAATGGAGAAATGCACTGTGATTCAGCTCTGGCTGCCTTCCAGAGTTCCCCATGCAATCAGCCAAAGATGGGTGTTTGAGAAAATAGAACGGCAAAAGTAACTTTGAAGAATGGGTTGCCCCGGCAACGGAACTGTAAATACTTAGCCGCCAACGTTTAAGTGGTACCCGAAGATGCTTGGATTTGAGACGGCGGGGAAGAATGGCACAAATTTCCCTCGGCTGAAAACACACCTCGGATTTGGTCCTCCCACCCACTTAGATCTGCCCCCCCCCACACACACACCCACGTTCGTTCTTTTAATTGCAAAATATTCTGCCTGGTCACAAGATGCTTCTTGTGATGTTAACGAAAGGAGATGCTCAAAAGATGCAGTCTTTGAGAACTCTCCGATGAGAGTTCTTTGGTTGACATCTCTGCTCTCAATTGGAATTTTGCAATCTGGGGTATGGCTCTCCTTTTTCTGGAGGCCAAAATGTGTCTCTAACCAGGATAGAAAAAGCAAGGAAAATGTCAATCACAGGGGAATTCTGATTGTGAGAATGCAGCATCTTCAAATATACCAGCATTAGGGTCGCTGCTGTTGTAGCCTGCCAGATTCAGACAGTGAGGAGGTTGGGGAGGAACATGGGCCAGTCCTGGAGTCTGGGGAAGGCTCTGTGTTGGAGGCAGAGATGGGGCCAAGGCAGTCTGACAGTTATCAGTTGCCTTCAGAGTCAGACATCAGTGGGACAGAAGAACAGCTGGAGCCTGTTCCCAGTGTGTGCATGCACAGAATTGCCAGATGAAGGGAACAGCTAAAGAACAAGGGTCGACTTGGGAGTAAGGCCACAGGCGGACGATGAATGGCCCCTCCCAGAGGGAATAAAATAGGAGCGAATGGGGAGGAGAGTTTGCAGGAGACAATTACTTCGCTTCATTGGTTCGTGACTCTCAAATAATCCTTGCCAATTTTTGAAGATATCGGTCTGGCAGCTCTCCAAGCCAGATAAGGTCTGTGATTGTAAATGCTCTCTCGAAAGACTTTGTTGGATGTGAACGTGAGAAATTCACAGTTAATAAACTTAATAAAAAGGGGTTTTTGTCGGCACAAGGAGTTTGTGGTTTGGGAACGCCTAGGTCAAAAAAATTGCGCTGATGTGAAAGCAGAGGAAAGTTTTAATTTTCAATCAATCAATCAATCAATCAATCAATCAATCAATCAATCAATCCAAGGGCCCTTCCAACTCTTGTTCCCGAGAACAAAGAAATAGTATAGGTCTCCTGTGTGAGCAGGAGGTAGGACTAGAAGACCTCCAAGGTCCCTTCCAACTCGGTTACTGAGAACAAAACCTTCAGAAGTTGTGGGTGCTCCATCACTGGAGGCTTTCAAAAAACAAAACAAAACTGGTCAACCATTTGTCTGGAATGGTGTAGGGTCTCCTGTTCGAGCAAGAGGTTGGACTAGAAGACCTCTGAGATCCCTTCCAACTCTATTATTCTATTTTATGTTCTAAGTTTTGACAGGTGGCTAATCCCCATCATCTGTTCTTCCCTACTCCAGATAATGAGGCTCTTTTACCAGCTGTTGACATTTAGTGGGACGAGTCTAATCACTCCTTAATATGCTTTGTACACCATAAATCAGGACACCAGCATTTGGTGGCACCGTACCTGGACAGGAGAAGGGACAGAGTGCAAATTAGCAAATTAGCCAGCCTTTACTTTCTGACAGCTGAGAAACGGATGGATTGTGCATTAACTGAGCTGTTCCCTGATCAAGGCCCACAAGGAACCTGTGCAAATATCAATCAGAATAGAGTTGGAAGGGACCTTGGAGGTCATCTAGTCCAAACCCCTGCTCAAATACAATTTGAGACAAGTGGCTGTCCAATCTCTCTGTAAAAACCTCCAGTGATGGATGTCTATGGAAATTCTCCGTCATCCAGGTCATGGTTGTCCCAAAGGTGCTTTGTTTTTCAAGAGGCAACTGGACTTTCTGGTTTTTCTTTGAAGACGTTTTGCTTCTCATCCAAGAAGCTTCTTTAGCTCTGACTTCCATTCTCCACCATCCAGTCAGAGCTGAAGAAGCTTCTTGGATGAGAAGCAAAACATCTTTAAGAAAAATACACAACTTCTGGAGGCAAGCTGTTCCACTGGTTAATTATCCTCACTGTCTAGAAGTTTCTCCTTAATTCCAGGTTGCTTCTCTCCTTGATTAGTTTCCACCCATTGCTTCTTGTCCTGCCTTCAGGTGCTTTGGAGAATTCAAATGTGAATTCTCCAATCCTTCCCGTGTCAGGGTTCCGCCGCTGTGGGTAACCCTGGGAGACAGCCTTGAGAAAGATATGTCTGGAATGCACTCCTGTCTCCGGCTGCTTCGTCGGTTTCCCAACCCCCTTGCCTATGGCAACTCGAGAGCAGACCAAGGATGCTTTGCGAGTTGACTTCCTGCCAGTTTGTGGGCATGAGAATGTGGTGAGGCCACTTTTATCTTAGACCAGGTTTGTCAAACTCAATTGCATTGAGGGCCACATCAGGGCTATGGTTGACCTTGCATGGGGGACCGTGTGGCCAACTGGGTGGGCGTGGCCAGCTTGATGCCACTCCCCAAACTGCTGGCATGTTTCCTCTTTGCATTGGGTAGACTGGCCTGATGCCACACTGGCCCGATCTTTCCACGGACCTTGAGTTTGTCACCCCTGTCTTACACCCACAAAGGACTCAGTGTTGCTTTGCCGTGTCTCCTTGTTGTGACCCAGGCCCAAGTAGTTAGTATTAAATACAAACAGTTCAAAAACAAACAGGCTTTATTAGAACAGCTGAGAATTAACTCATTCTCAGCATAGTCCAAACTAAATTAAAGCAAATTCTTCAAAACACCGTTCCTCAGTTTATCACCGACCTTGGGATAATTAGGCAAACTGCCAAAGGCTTTTCTTGGCAAAAGTTTAGAAGCAGAAGATGCCGACAAGAAATGAATGTAGTGAAACAAGAAGCAAATCTCTTGTTTTCCGGCAAAGAGCCCAAGAGCCGTTGCTAGTCTTTTAAGCCTTAGGGGAGGGGCCAACCATCTCTTGGCCTTACTCCCGAGTCGTCCTCTCTGCTTTAGCTGCTCCTGCCTTCTGGCAGTTCTTCTCATACATGCACTAGGAACAGGCTCCTCCTGTTCCTCTGCCTCTCTGCTGCCAGCCTCTGGAGGCTTCGAAGTCTGCACATCGCTCCCCGATGGCCCTGGCCCCATCTCTGCCTCCGATGCAGAGCCCTCATCCGGGCCTTCCCCAGCCTCCAGGACTGGCCCCTGTTCTTCCTCAGCCTCCTCACTGTCCGACTCCACTGCCAGCTCTGCAGGCTGCAGGCGGACCACAATGCTCCTAATCTATTGTAATATTAATATCTTCATTAGCTCTATTGAGCCAAAAACATTTTGAAGCCGGCGAGTGTTTCATATTCTTACCCGGCCATTTGTCTCTGTCTGAATCTCTCTGGAAGGAAACTCGAGGTAACTGACTCTGCTAATAGCCTCCCTTGAATTCCTGGGTTTTTATTCTAAAAGATTTAAGTTGCTGGCATTTAATTAATGGGATAGAAGTGCGGGATTTATGGGAAGGGTATTTTTTTAAAAAAAGATAATCGTTGCTTATTGCTATATATAAAAAGACATTGAAGGGTTTTCTTTCTTTCTTTCTTTCTTTCTTTCTTTCTTTCTTTCTTTCTTTCTTTCTTTCTTTTTTTTTTTTTGTATAGCAGATGGATTGCTCTGATGTAGCAAGGATTTCGGAGAACAGCTGACCATTAGAACATATCAATAATCTTTCTGGAGGAGGCCAAGGCTTTATCTTTTATTTACTTCTTTTATTGATTTATTTATCAAATTTTTGAAACTGCCTGTCTCCCTCTCGCAGACTGGATGGTGTAGAAGCAAACGGACCAATGGCAATCTTACTCCGGTATAGGTAGTCCTCGACTTACGATCACAATTCACCCCAACATTTCCGTGTGTGATGACCCAGGGCACGGCACAAAAATAACACAGGCAGCTGGCAGTTCAAACCGCCCCTTTATTGCTCCAAATTTCCCCAAACGCCCCCATGTTTCTGGCAAGTCCCAGAGCAAAGTGATGACACAACCATACACACCTCAAGCAGCCTCTGGCTGCAAATAATCCAACCCAGCGCTATTTTATACACCACGCCTGCACAGCAATAAATCCAGCCTGGCAAATCAAGGAGTTCAGGAAGCAAAGGATCCAGGCAATTAATCCAGAAAGTCAGGAAGAATGCAAGGAATCCAGGAAAGTTCAAACATCGGCACTCAACACTTCAGGAACTCTGCGTTTGTTCCCGACAAATGCTCCTCCCCACAGCGTCTCCTTAAGCCTCATTCCCCAGGTGTGCCTTGTGAAGAAGGGTGGGCCACTCTTCTTCTGAGTAGCCTGCTCAGTCTGCACTGTTCTCGCCTTCTCTCCACTCTCCATGCTCTTGGATCAGGAGTGAGTGGTCCTTGCTCACCTCTCTCATGTTCACTGCTTAATCTGTCTTCGTCATCCTGTCCTTGTTCCTCCCTGCCTACAAGCAGTCCTAATCCTGAAAAGCCTTGGTCTGACTGGTCCTTCCCTTCCCCATTCTCCTCCGAAGCCAATGAAGCCACCCCCTCATACTCTCTCAGCTCTACTTCCAGTTCATCTTCCCCCACCTCAGGGTTTAGCTATGCAATTTGGGATGGACACCCTTTGAATGGTGTGGAATGGATTTCCAGAGGAAAAATTGCAGACTACAGGAACCATTAGCATCACTCAGGTGACCCTGAGGACACAGAAAAACCTCCAAGTAGCCTCAACGACCCTCCAAAAGGATGCAAATGACCAGCTGTCTGCAAGGACTATAAATCCTTCCATCCTCCCACCATCCAGTCAGAGTTGAAGAAGCTTCTTGGATGAGAAGCGAAACATCTTCAAAAGAAAAAAACCAGAAAGTCCAGTTGCCTCCTGAAAAAAAGAACCTTTGGGAGATAAATGGGTACCACTTCGGTGAGAAAAACCTGCCTGCATTTGTGTGTATGTGGTGAGTGCAACACAAGGAGAGGCAAGTGTAAGCTAGTTCACCCCTTATGGTACAGGTGGCATTCAAAAAGAGACTGGATGGCCATTGGTGAGAAATTGTGTAAGTCTCCTGTGTGAGCAAGGGGTCAGACTAGAAGACCTCCAAGGTCCCTTCCAACTCGGTTACTGAGAACAAAGCAGTGGTGAAATGTAAAATTTGTTACTACCGGTTCTGTGGGTGTGGCTTGGTGGGGGTGGTGGTAATGTGACTGGGTGGGCATGGCCAACTTTTTTTTTTTTTTACTTTTAAAAGCATTTTTTTTTTACAACCTTAAAAGGTTGCAGAATAAAATGCTTTTAAAAGCCTCTGATGATCAGGCAACTCAGCTGGGATCATCAGAGGCTTTTAAAGGCATTTTTTTCCCCCTTACAACCTCTTTGGCCAAAGAGGCTGCAGAAAAAAAAATGCTTTTAAAAGCCTCTGATGATCCCGACTGAGCCACGCGATCATCAGAGGCTTTTTTTTTTTTACTTTTAAAAGCATTTTTTCTACAACCTTAAAAGGTTGCAGAATAAAATGCTTTTAAAAGCCTCTGATGATCAGGCAACTCAGCTGGGATCATCAGAGGCTTTTAAAGGCATTTTTCCCCCCTTACAACCTCTTTGGCCAAAGAGGCTGCAGAAAAAAAAATGCTTTTAAAAGCCTCTGATGATCCCGACTGAGCCACGCGATCATCAGAGGCTTTTTTTTTTTTACTTTTAAAAGCATTTTTTCTACAACCTTAAAAGGTTGCAGAATAAAATGCTTTTAAAAGCCTCTGATGATCAGGCAACTCAGCTGGGATCATCAGAGGCTTTTAAAGGCATTTTTCCCCCCTTACAACCTCTTTGGCCAAAGAGGCTGCAGAAAAAAAAATGCTTTTAAAAGCCTCTGATGATCCCGACTGAGCCACGCGATCATCAGAGGCTTTTTTTTTTTTTACTTTTAAAAGCATTTTTTCTACAACCTTAAAAGGTTGCAGAATAAAATGTTTTTTAAAGCCTCTGATGATCAGGCAACTCAGCTGGGATCATCAGAGGCTTTTAAAGGCATTTTTTTCCCCCTTACAACCTCTTTGGCCAAAGAGGCTGCAGAAAAAAAAAATGCTTTTAAAAGCCTCTGATGATCCCAACTGAGCCACGTGATCATCAGAGGCTTTTTTTTTTTTTACTTTTAAAAGCATTTTTTCTACAACCTTAAAAGGTTGCAGAATAAAATGTTTTTTAAAGCCTCTGATGATCAGGCAACTCAGCTGGGATCATCAGAGGCTTTTAAAGGCATTTTTTTCCCCCTTACAACCTCTTTGGCCAAAGAGGCTGCAGAAAAAAAAATGCTTTTAAAAGCCTCTGATGATCCCAACTGAGCCGCGCGATCATCAGAGGCTTTTTTTTTTTTTACTTTTAAAAGCATTTTTTTAAGCCGAAGAGGTTGTAGAAAAAAATGCTTTTAAAAGTAAAAAAAAAAAAAAAAAGCCTCTGATGATTGTGTGGCTCAGCTGGGCATGGGGAGGGGGGCAGGGATTTTTGCTACCGGTTCTCCGAACCACCCGCCTCCATCGCTACCAGATTGGGTGATCCGGTCCAAATCGGGAGCATTTTACCCCTGGAACAAAGCCTTCAGAAGTTGTGGGTGCTCCATCAAAAAGAGACTGGACAACCATTTGTCTGGAATAGTAAAGGGCAGTGATGGCTAACCTTTTTGCCATCGCGTGCCTAAAGCTGGGGGAGTGCGGGGTAGTCACACGTGTGCGTGCCCACACCCATAATTCTAGGCGCCCTGCCCCCCAATGCATGCACACACGATCCCATGCTCCCCCCCCATTTTTGGCATGTGACAGCATGGTGGGCATGGTAGGCCCATTTTTTTTGCCTTCCCCAGACTCCAGAGGTTTTCTAGGAGCCTGGGGAGGGCAAAAACAGCCTTCCCCACCCCACCAGAGGCCCTCCAGAGGCTGGAAACAGCCCATTTGCCAACTTCCAGTGGCCCCAGAAGGCCCCAAAATCAGCTGGCCAGTGCGTGCATGCATGCTGGAGCTGAGCTTAGGCAAGGCTCGCGTGCCCAACAATATGACTCCGCGTGCCACCTGTGGCACGCGTGCCATAGGTTTGCCATTACGGGTATAGGGTCTACTGCTCAAACAGGATGTTGGATTAGAAGACCTTCAAGGTCCCTTCCAACTCTGTTACAGAGAACAATTAAACCACTGAAAACTTTCAGAACTTCTGGGTGCTCCATTACTGGAAGCTTTCAAAAAGAGACTGGACAACCATTTGTCTGAAATGGTGTAGGGCCTCCTGTTGGAGCAGGGGATTGGAGTAGAAGACCTCCAAGGACCCTTCCAACTCTGTTATTCTACATTCTATGTTTCTGATGCCTCCAAAAGCCAAATTTTTCATCCTAGCCACCCGCAGGAGGAGGAGGGGAACCAAGATCGAATCATCGGACGCGTCTCGTCTGACAACGCATTAATCTTGCCTTTTGTCCTCTCTAAATGGCTCTGCCGTTGTAACGTAATTATAGGCAGAAATTGACCTTTTAGGCATATTTTGAATTCAAAAATGTATTTAAAACTCTCGCCGGGCTCCGTTTTTCAACTTCAGCATATTGCTTTTCTGCTTCGGACCGGGTCAGCCAACTGAAGGAAAAGAGGCTGAGATGATGGAAGTCAGAGGAGAATAGATTTGGTTAGCAACCAGGGAAATCTAAAATGTTTACATGGCTACCTTTAACCTCCAATTGAATCAGCGGGAATCCCGAAGTTGCCAGGGAGGCGAAGGTAATCATAATGGGAAGTAAATTGTTGCCATTCTACCTCCAAAGCCTTTTAATGTAATTCGATCAATCTGTTTAGCTTGAGTAAAACTCAGATTTATACCTGGCTGGCGCGGACAATGGAAAAGTCCAAACGTTGTTTGGTTTCGTGGGGATATTCGCCTTCCAAAATGTGTGTTTGTAACGGGCAGACGTTGGTGCCATCCTGCAAAGCGAGGAGAACACAACTTGGCTGGAAAATGAGAGGACAAACATGAGTGATAGGAGGGAATCTTTGCAGCTCAGGATGGAACACAGTGGTGGGATTCTAGTAATTTAACAACCGGTTCTCTGCCCTAATGATTTTTTCCAACAACCAGTTTGCCAAACTGCTCAGAAAGTTAACAGCCGGTTCTCCTGAAGGGGTGCGAACTGGCTGAATCCCACCACTGGTTGAACAGCGGGGTCCTTGGTGCTCTCTGAGCTTGGTAGCTTTCTTGCAGACTCTACCCCATTTCTGACAGATGGCAGTCCAATCTCTTCTTGAAAGCCTCCAGTGATGAAGCTCCCAGAACCTCCGAAGGCAACTTCTGTTCCATGGGCTGATTGTTCTCACTGTCAGAAAGTTCCTCCTCATTTCTAGGTTGAATCTCTCCTTGATCAGTTTCCATCCATTATTCCTTGTCTGGCCTTCAGGTGCTTTGGAAAATAGCTTGACCCCCTTCCTCTCTGTGGCAGCCCCTCAAATACTGGAAGATGCTGTCATGTCTCCCCTGGTCCTTCTCTTCAGTAGACTAGCCATGCCCAGTTCCTGCAACCATACATCGTATGTTTTAGCCTCCAGTCCCCTCATCATCCTGGTTGCTCTTCTCTGCACTCTTTCTAGAGTCTCAACATCTTTTTTATAGTGTGGTGACCAAAACTGGATGCAGAATTCTAGGTGTGGTCTTACTAAGGCTTTATAGAGTGATATGATCACACTACACAACACAATGAACTAAAGGGCCACCATCAGTGAGCTGTTGGACAGCATTAGTTGGTCTGTTGTGTGGATGTTTGGGTGGTTTAGGGGTGGGGAATTTGTGGTGGGTGGGAGTGTGTTTGGGGATTGTTATGTGTGTTCGACCTGGTCTTTGGATGTTAAATGAATTTTGTTGTATGAGTATACTGTGTATACACGTACAATGACAACAAAGTTATTGTTATTATGAGTACTTCCCTTGATCTTGATTGTATCCCTCTGTTAATGCAGTTTAGGATTGCATTGACTTTTTTGGATGCCACTGCACGCTGGTAGCTTATATTTAGCTGGTTGTCCACTAAGACTCCAAGATCCCTCTCACTGTTACTGCTATTAAGCCTGGTTTCACCCAGTCTATATGAGTACTTTTGGTTTTTCTTGCCTAAATGTAAGACTTTATCACAAATATATACAGGTTAGTGGGGCCTCTGTCTACATGAGCTCGCATCTGCTCAAGGATTTAGTCTCCAACTAAGAAGTCTCCAACTTAGTCTCCAACTAAGAAGGTCTTTGAGTTTGGAGATCTGCTGGCAGCAAAATATCTCTCCAAGCTTCTCAGTAAGGAAGCAGACCAAGAAGTAGAAATCATAATTTTCTATTAGTTCAGAAGGCGATTCAATTCTCCCTGATTCTGAATATCCAAGCGTCCTCAGGCCAGGGGGGGAAATTATTGGAGATGTGTCAGCATTTTATCCCCTTAAAGATGCTCATTAAATCATGATTTTGCAAGGATGCGGAGTGGTTCACCCCCACGTCTGCTCAAAATAAAGACGAACCGTATAAAATGATTTATAGATGGCACCTACCACCGGCGAGGCTATCAAAAATGTTTTAAAATATGTCTACCGAATGCTGGAAATGTGATCAAAAACCGGGTACATATTATCACTTGTGGTGGATGTGCCCAAAAAAAAAAAAAAAAAAAAAAAAAAGTGGAGGAAAATACATACTTGGTTAGAAAAAATGTTTAAGACAGCATATAGATTATAAAACAGAATCATTTTTGTTAGGCATAATACCAGAAAAATATGATGTATATTTGATATTGCATGTTTGAACAGCAGCAAGAATTGTATTTGCACAACATTGGAAAAGCGGGGAAACCACCTACGGAAGAGGATATTTTTTTTTTAAAAAAAATTGGACTGTGCAGAAATGGACAGATTAACACTGAAGATAAAAGAAAAAGAAGACACAGAATATTTTTGAACTTGGGACTTGTTTTATCAATGGCTGGATAAAAGAGGTAGAAATTAGGAACTTAATAAATATTACTATGTAAACGAATGGACCCAGACAGTACGCTGTTCATTAAGAATGTAGCCACGCCGACCCACTGGCCCCCACCCTTTGGCCTCTGCCTGGCAGCAGTTTCTTCCTTGCAAACAAACAGCAGGAAAAAACAGCTCCTTTCAGCTTCAGCACAGCCTAATTAGCACAAGTGGATTGGATTGGCCTCCCGACTCTCAGCTGATTTGTTCTCAGCTGTTTTGCGCAGGGCTCTGCTGCTTGCTGCGAAGAGGTAAATTGCTGGAGCAGATTTTTTTTCCCTTGTGCTAATCAAGCTATGCTGAAAACGAAAATGAAAGTAAAGCAGTTTTGCAATTGCTTTTGCCAAGAGGAGAGACCTCCCTTCATGTCCTCTTCGCGTCCCCTTCCTAATTCAAATGATCTCTTTGCATCATCATCATCATCATCATCATCATCTTTTTTTACTGATCCCATAATCCCTTGCGGGGTGGAGTCTGGGCAACTGAATGGAACAAGAATGGAACAAGAAGAGTGTTTTAATGGCCGGATGCCTTTCCTGTCACCAATGCGGAGTTTTGTTTCAGCAGATATACTCTCAGTGTGTGCCCAAAGAGAGAAATATCTGCCTCTTACCTAGGATCGAACTCAATCAGCCTCCTGATTGTGAGGTGAGAGCTCCATCTCTAGGCCACTGCACCACTTTGCACCAAATGACCTCTTTTGCATCCCCTTCCTAATTTAAATGACCTCTTGAAAAAAGAGATCGCTTTGGCTTTCCAGGAAAAGTTACGACTTCTTAGAACTCAAGCGGTAGGGCCAGAGGTGGTATTCAGCCGGTTCGTACCAATTTGGGTGAACCGGTAGCAGTTACAACCCCGCCTCGGCGTAAAGCCTTCCTATTTAACCACATTTTCTAGGCCGGGCACATTTGCGGAAGTCGCTCGTGCGAGCAAAATGCATGCATGGGAGACGTGCGCGGGGCGAACCCCTCCCATGTAACACCGCTCCTGCGTGAGCTGCACTGGCTTCCGGTGGTCTTCCGGGTGCACTTCAAGGTGCTGGTCATCACCTTTAAAGCGCTCCATGGCATCGGGCCTAGCTATCTTCGAGACCGCCTGCTGCTACCGACGACCTCCCATCGACCCGTGCGCTCCCACAGAGAGGGCCTCCTCGGGGTGCCATCAGCCAAACAATGTAGGCTGGTGACTCCCAGGGGGAGGGCCTTCTCTGTGGGGGCTCCCACCCTCTGGAATCAGCTGCCCCCAGAAATAAGGAGAATCCATGACCTCAGGGCCTTCCGCCGTGCCCTTAAAACCCATCTTTTCCAGCAAGCTGGGCTGGCTTAAGAAGAAATTTTTTTAAATGTTTTAATTGGTTTGTGATTTTAATTTTAGGGCCAAATTTATATATATTTTTAATTGTTTTTTAATATTTGTATTTCATGTTCTTAATTCTGGCTGTACACCGCCCTGAGTCCTCAGGGAGAAGGGCGGTATATAAATTGGAAATAAAATAAAATAAATAAAATAAATATTAGAAACCCACCGCTGTGTAGGGCCCTTCCAAGCCTAGGATTCCAGATGGATAGGAATTACAAAAAATAAAAGGTTATTTGTGTTATCTAATGAGTTCGCTCTTCTTAAAAACACCGTTTCGTCCCCAAATGTAAATCTTCAAAATTGTAAAGATAGGTACCCTCATTAAAACTGGTTCCCCTGTTTGACAGGAGAGGCCGGCTTTGACTGTTGATGATGAACGCAACATGACAGGTGGCCATGCCTCTGTCCATGGTACTGAATCTCAATAAAGTCTCTCATAACCAGGTCTTGAAGTAACCCCTGCATCCCTCCGCACTTTTTATCAGAAGGAGAGAAGGGCGCATCGTCGCATCTCCCTGTGGGCCTGGGTAGGAGGGAATGCTAAGAATTTGATTGATTTCTTTAAATATTATATATCTAGGCTGCCTGTCTCGCTATCAAGGGACAAGCGGAACGATGGGAAAACTAAAGGAAGTCCAGAGAAAGAGGGGCTGCTGTTGTTGTTTTTTTTAATGGATAAAGGAGACTATTTCTAGCTCAGGGTTGAAATGAGAGATCCTGGGTGCTCCCTGAACTCGGTGGTTTTCTCGCAGACGTTTCATGACCCAGCTAGGTAACAATATCATGCTAGAAGGGAATGTGGTTTACAGAAAAGAGGAGGAGGAGGAGGAGAACTGTGGAGTACTTAGTTCTCCCTAAATTTGGTGGTTTTCTCGCAGACGTTTCATGACCCAGCTAGGTAACAATATCATGCTAGAAGGGAATGTGGTTTACAGAAAAGAGGAGGAGGAGGAGGAGAACTGTGGAGTACTTAGTTCTCCCTAAATTTGGTGGTTTTCTCGCAGACGTTTCATGACCCAGCTAGGTAACAATATCATGCTAGAAGGGAATGTGGTTTACAGAAAAGAGGAGGAGGAGGAGGAGAACTGTGGAGTACTTAGTTCTCCCTAAATTTGGTGGTTTTCTTGCAGATGTTTCATGACCCAACTAGGTAACAATGTCAGTGCTAGAAGGGAATGGGGTTGAGAGAGAGAGAGAGAGAGAGAGGGAGGGAGAGAGAGAGAGAGAGAGAGAGAGAGAGAGGGAGGAGGAGGAGGAGGAGGAGGAGGAGGAGGAGGAGGAGGAGGAGGAGAACTGTGGAGTGCTTGGTTCTCCCTGAATTTGGTGGTTTTCTTGCAGATGTTTCATGACCCAACTAGGTAACAATGTCAGTGCTAGAAGGGAATGGGGTTTAGAGAGAGAGGAGGAGGAGGAGGAGGAGGAGGGGGAAGAGGAGGGGGAAGAGAAGAAGAAGAAGAGGAGGAGATGAAAACATTGATGATTAACACTAATGGTTAGGAATAGAATCTACAGACAGTATTTATTCTATAACATGCCTACATTTTCAAATTATTATTCCACTTCGTTATCACATGCACTTACTCCCTGCCTCAACTCATTTTTCATTACATCTATTATTTTTTTTTATATATCTAGGCCTGCCAACTGAGGAATCTAATGGACTCTTATTCATGAAAAATTATGGCATAATTAGTCTTGAAGGTGTCACTTGCGGTGATCTAATTGCAACAATTATTCACTATTGTAAATGATTATAGAACTTCCCTTTGGGGGGAAGAGGGGGAAGAGCCAAGTTCCTAGTCCTTAAGATTTTGGAGACACTCATTTTAATCTGCTATTTTAGCCTTTCCTTTCCTAGGGTTGGATGGAGCTAACGAAACTGACTGTAGCCAGGAAAATATATGCTATTTGTACAGATGTATCCAGGGGCGGGATTCAAAATTTTTAGCAACCGCTTCTCTGCCCAGTTGCTGGGTGGGCGTGGCCATGATGGGTGTGGCCTACTCAGCCTCTTGCACCATGGCGGGGGGGGGGGGATTTTTGCCCTCCTCAAGCTCTGGGGGATTTTCTCGAGCCTCTAGGAGGGCGAAAACGGCCTCCCCCGTGCTCTGGAGGCCCTGCATAGGCTGGAAATGGCCCCATTTTCAGACTTCTGGAACTTCCAGGGAGCCCGTTTTTCACCCTCCCAGAGTCTCTGTGCTGGCCCTGCACTTACTTGGCATCCAAAACGGGCTGCATGGAGACTCCTGGGGCGGAGCGGGGTGGGGTGGGTGGGGCCAGCCAGTCATTGCAACTACTGGTTCAGCGAACCAGATTAGCATACGGTGCTCCCAAACCGGTGCAAACCGGCTGACTCTCAACCCTGGATGTATCCTAAAAATTACCCTGAAATGTTTGCTCTTACATTAAAAGAGGATGAACCAACCAGGGGTAAAATCCAGCAGGTTCTGACAGGTTCTGGAGAACCGGTAGCGGAAATTTTGAGTAGTTCAGAGAACCGGCAAATATCACCTCTGGCTGACTCCAGAGTGGGGTGGGACTGGAGATTTTGCAGTATCCTTCCCCTGCCGTGCCCAACAAGCCACACCCGCCATGCCACACCCCGCCCACCACGCCCACAGAACCGGTAGTAAAAAAATGTGAATTTCATCACTGGAACCAACCCTTTAAAGAGAATTTCATATATATATATCGGAGGAGAGTGCAGGAGCTGGCAATGCCGCTGTAGTCTGGCCTCTGGACTACGGCGGCATTCCCAATCCCATCCCATAGATGAAATGCAACCACCGTCCAGAGGCCGGACTACAGCGGCATTGCCAGCTGCTGCACCTTCCTCCGATCCCCACACTAAGCAAACTAACACATGCCATGACAAGACCTCAGACTCGGAGCCAAACCAAAGCATCACAGCCATCTGTTCAAGACAATACATCACAGAACTCAGGATGTTACAACACAGCCAATTACCCAGGATATTGCAGCACAGGACTCAGGATGTCACAACACTAGAGCTCAGGATGCTACCACACAACCCATTACCCAGGTCGTTACAACACAAAAGGCTAATGGGCACACAGCCAGGACTTCGCCCACACAGGGGATTACAAAACTAATCTGCAAACATCAACTCCATCTACTAATCAAGATGTAACACAGCCAACCAACCCGCTTACACAGGGGTGGGTTCTAATTTTTTTTACTACCGGTTCTGTGGGCGTGGCTTATTTTGTGGGTGTGGCTTGGAGGTCATGTGACTAGGTGGGCGTGGCTAGCTGGTCAGAGTCATTTCTGGAAGGTCCTCGCACTTACGACCAGTCCTCGCACTTACGACCCAACTCATTTGTTTGCTTTTAACACTGATCAGCTGTAGGGTGGCCCTTTGAAGCCCCGCGGCAAGAGTTTAAACAGTTTTTTTCCCTCTAGTCATCAGCTGGGACTCAGGAGGCAGCAATAGATTGGGGGTGGGACCAAATAAAAGGTAAGAATAACGTGGGGGGGTGAGGGGGTGGGAGGGCGGGGGGGAGAACCGGTTTGGTGATGTCATATCATCACCACTACTAGTTCGGCCGAACCGGGCCGAACTGGACCGAACCGGGAGGAACCCACCACTGCGCTTACAACAACAAAGCCAGCACTCCACACCTCCCCACCAGTATTTATAGAGAGACGGCATCTCCGATCATGCTTTGCTCGCACAAGCATGAAGCCGAAGACACCAGCCTGAAGATGACAAGTGAGACCTCGTCGAAACGTTGCCAAGATACTCTCAATCTTACATGGGAAAAGACTCATATATATACATATATGTTTCTCCATTTTCTTATTTATCTGCCAGAATCCCTTAGAATCTTCCTTCTCAGGCTTATTAATTTGATTATGTTTCTAATGGTCACCTTTTGGGGAACCCAAGATGGAAATTTAACTAATATTCCCGTTTTTTGTCTCAGCTGAATAGGCAAAATAGCATCGTGCCAAACGGTAAGGTTTATACTTGGTCTCTAGCAGATGTGCGCTAAGCTCCCTTTTTTAATTAAAACACATCGTACTTAGAAATAAGCTTTTGTGCCCCTGAAAGATAGGCCTTCATTAGAGGCCCGTTATTTGAAACACACCATTCGTCACCGAGGGATAATTTCCTGTAAATATATTGTATACTTCCCCCCAAGCGATGCTAGGAATAACGTTTAAAATTCTCCACTCCCGTCTCCTTATAATGTAATTGATAACAACGTGGTCAGTTCTTTTCATTCCTTCATTTTTTTCCCCCTCTTGCCTTTCCTTTTCTCTCCCGTTCTTTGTAGCTGCCTCTTGGCTTACAGGCTGTCCACGACTTACAACTGCAATCATCATCATCATTTAACGGCACCATAATCCCTTGCGGGGTGGAGTCTGGGCAACTGAATGGAGCTAGCAGACCATTTTAATCAGTAGTGGGTGTTGTGGCTCCGTTGCCTGAGCCTGGGCTATCGACAGATGCAGACTCTGAGAGTGAGGGTGAGGAGTTGGCAAGGCCTCCCTCTCCAGGACCCTCCTCTCTGGCAATGCCTCCGGAGGACACCGAAGGCCAAATGATAGGCTCAGAGCCAAGCACGTCCCCGCAGCCACAGGTGGACAGCGATGAAGGAGATAAGTGCTGGCTGGACCCTCAGCAGAGGTGCAGGGAGAAGCGTGCGCAGCAGAGGGGAAGGCGTGCCAGAGATTAGCTGAGTCACTGGACCACACCCCACAGGGTATAAATGTGGGTGTGGTGGCCGGTTCAGTTTGTGACGAGCAAAAACTGGAAATACTCCATGATCTCTGCGTTACTGGACTTCTGCCTGCCTTGTCGGACTGCATTTGGACTAATCCTTGTATTGCGGAAACTTTGCCTGCTTTATCGGAATGCTTGCAGTCTAATCTTTGTTTTGTGTGAGAAAAGTCTGAATTGGCAGCTAGCCATTGGGTTGCTGCCAGCTTTATCTTCAAAGAGTTTTGTCGTGTGGCTTATTAATTCCGGCCCGTCTGTGGGGGTGCGTGCGTGGTATGGGGACAGAACAGTGGGTTTCAAAATTTTTTACTACCGGTTCTGTGGGTGTGGCTTGGTGGGCATGGCATGGCTTGGTGGGCGTGGCAGGGGAAGGATATTGTAAAATCTCCATTCCCACCCCACTCCAGGGGAAGGTTATTACAAAATCCCCATTTCCTCCCAATCAGCTGGGACTTGGGAGGCAGAGAATAGATGGGGGTGGGGCCAGTCAGAATTTTTACTACCGGTTCTCCGAACTACTCAAAATTTCACTACCGGTTCTCCAGAACTGGTCAGAACCTGCTGAAACCCACCTCTGATTTTAATGGCCGGATGCCCTTCCTGTCACCAATGCGGAGTTTTGTTCGGCAGATATATTCTCAATGTGCCCAGAGAGAGAGAAATACCTGCCTCTACCTAGGATCGAACTCACAGCCTCCTGATTGTGAGGCGAGAGCTCCACCTCTAGGCTACCGCACCCCTCTGACTTACAACCAGATAATGGAGCCCAAAATTCCTGTTGTTAAATGAAACAGTTGTTAAGTGAGTGTTGCCCCATTTTACGACTTTTCTTGACACTGTTGTTAAGTGCATCACTGCCATTGGTACGTTAGTCACATGGTTGTTAAGCAAATCCAGCTTCCCCGTTGACGTCGCTTGTCGGAAAGTCGCAAAAGGGGGCACGGGACACGGCGACCGTCATAAATACGAGTCAGTTTGCCAAGCGTCTGGATTTTGATCATGGGGATGCTGCAACGGTCGTAAGTGTGAAAAATGGCCCTAAGTCACTTTTTTTCCAGTGCCGTCATAACTGTGAACAATCACTAAACAAGGGCTACCTGTTTAGGTAGTTCTCAACTTACAACCAGTTGTTTAATGGCAAAAAAAAAAAAAAGAAAAAGAAAAAAGAAAAGCCATTTGGGAGAGTGGATTCGGACTTACAACCGGGAGATTTGCTTAATGACTGCCATAAAAAAAGGGTCCAGAAATTTGGGGTGTGGTCATATAGTGCCTTGACTTATGATCGCAATGATTTATGACTGCAATTCCGGTCATAATTGCAGTCGCAAGTCAAGGACTGTCTATAATGAAGAGCAGCCCTTTTGAAAGAGAGTTTAGAAGCTGAGTTGATTACAATAACAGTTTGTTAACAGAAGGTTTTGGAATTTTAATCTTGTTTTTTTTTTATTAGTAATGTTCTTCCTGTTAACTATTTTGTTATTAATATAGTATGTCCACGGCAGGTTTGTCAACAGATTTAATAGTTCAGTGATTTAAAATTCTTTGTTTGGCCTGTTTTGTAAGAGGTGGGAAAGGAATGTTGTTGTAATATATTAAAGAGCATTCAGAATAGAATAGAATAGAATAGAATAGAATAGAATAGAATAGAATAGAATAGAATAGAATAGAATAGAATAGAATAGAATAATGAATGGAATGGAATGGAATGGAATAGAATAGAATAGAATAGAATAGAATAGAATAGAATAGAATAGAATAGAATAGAATAGAATAGAATAGAATAGAATAGAATAGAATAGAATAGAATAATGAATGGAATGGAAGGGGAAGGATACTGCAAAATCCCCATTCCCTCCCCACTCCAGGGGAAGGATACTGCAAAATCTCCATTCCCTCCCCACTCCAGGGGAAGGTTACTCCAAAATCTCCATTCCCACCCCACTCCAGGGGAAGGATACTGCAAAATCCCCATTCCCACTCCAGGGGAAGGATACTGCAAAATCCCCATTCCCTCCCCACTCCAGGGGAAGGATACTGCAAAATCTCCATTCCCTCCCCACTCCAGGAGAAGGATACTGCAAAATCCCCATTCTCTCCCCACTCCAGGGGAAGGATACTGCAAAATCTCCATTCCCTCCCCACTCCAGGAGAAGGATACTGCAAAATCCCCATTCCCACCCCGCTCCAGGGGAAGGATACTGCAAAATCTCCATTCCCACCCCACTCTGAGGCCAGCCAGAGGTGGTATTTGCCGGTTCTCTGAACTACTCAAAGTTTCCACTACCGGTTCTCCAGAACCTGTCATAAACTGCTGGATTTCACCCCTGGGCTTGCAACATTAACTAGCAGGGTTGATGCTGGAGAGGAGGTCCATAATATTTTTATTTTATTTTGTTTTTGTTCTCTGATGCAGAATGGAGAGAAGGGGAAAAAAAATTTGCTGGGGGATGGAAAGAGATGTTCCTGCAACCCACGGTGCCTCTTTGTATGGCTAATAATAGTAGAAGCCACTCAAGAGGCCTCTTAACAGAGGGAGCCATGCAATTTTTCTTTTTGATCGAGAGGTTATTAATGGCTTTTCCTCCCCCACTTCACCTGTTGCTCTCCTTCGCTTTCTTTTGAATCGAGAAACCACTACAAAACAACAACTCTTCATTTGGCAGAAGTTGGAGAAAAGGAAAAAAAAAAACAACCAACAACCCATAAGGACAAAGATGGAAGCCGAGGGGAAGAAAAAAAAAAAACGACGAGAAAAGCCCTGCGGAAACTGTCATGCCAACAGCTTGTTCCGAGTCCTCTGATGAAAAGAAGGAATATTCCAACATTCCGCGCGTTAATAAACACAGCTCTGCCAAATATCGATAATTTATTCAAATGATAGGTCTGGTTTCAAGAGAGCAGATGGTCCTCAGGCGGGACCTGTCACCAAATGATTTCCAGAGGAGCACAATTATTCTTGGTGGAGTCATTAAAGGGAAGCAAGTTCTCTTTTGACGTTCCCGGAAAATATTTTTTAATCAGAATAGAACTGGAAGGAACCTTGGAGATCTTCTAGTCCAACCCCCTACTCAAGCGGGAGACTCTGATAGGTCTCTACCCAGTCTCTTTTTGAAAACCTCCAGTGATGGAGCATCCATAACTTCTGGTGGCAAGCTGTTCCACTGGTTAATTGTCCTCACTGTCAGGAAGTTTCTCCTTAGTTCTAGGTTGCTTCTCTCCTTGATTAGTTTCCATCTATTGCTTCTTGTCCTGCCCTCTAGGGAAGACATTTAGTCCTTCCTTGGCTTTTGAGGACACTTTCCAATTGGGACAACTCTTCTGTAGTTCTCCTCTTGTTTCTGTTGCCCAATAACCAATCGTTATATTAAACTATTTCTCTTTTTACCATAAAAGCTGGTCAAGAACCATAACAATGGCATGATTTGATTTGGGTTGATGTGACTTGAGTTGGCTTAGTTTGACATGGCTTGGCTTGGCTTGATTTGACTTGGGTTGACTTCAGCAGTGGGTTTCACATTATGTTACTACCCCTTCACCATGCACGAACGCTTGCTATGCGCGCGTGCTTGCTTTGTGCACATGTTCGTGTGCACACCCGCCTTCCATGCATACGCCCACCCTCAAAAATGTGCTTAAATAGGATGGCATGGAGCCGGGGCATGATTTCCGCTACCGGTTCAGGCCGCTGGCGGGCCACAACAACAGTAGACAGTTTAAGGTTAAAGTTTTGGGGATTTGGGGATGAGACCACAGAGTCGGGTAGTGCATTCCAGGCATTGTCCTCTGTTACTGAAGTCGTATTTTCTGCAATCGAGTTTGGAGCGGTTTACCTTGAGTTTGTATCTATTATTTGCTCGTGTATTGTTGTGGTTGAAGCTGAAGTAGTCATTGACAGGAAGGATTAGAAGACCTGCAAGGTCCCTCCCAGCTCTATTCTGATTGAAGGACTCCCTTGCTTATCAATGGAAAACGTCGGCCTGAATTGCGGTCATAACTCGAGACCTAGCTACATTTCTTCAAGTTGGAGAGATTCTTTGTGATTTTGTGCCTCGCCTTCCACCACTTGTCGGCTTCCCTTCCAGCTTTCCCCTCCCTCCGTGATGAATGAAAGTCTGTGTCACTCCGAGCAAATGAATATTTCTTTGCAATAATGACCAGATGGTAACAAACCCCAGATCTAAATTAAAAGATGCCCGATAAATGCCAGGAAATCACCGAAAGACAAAAACCTCAAACCTGGACTGAAAGTCTCTATAAATCTTGTCTCCCGTGAAAGCCGCACACGCTCCTAATGGGAATTAAATGATGAAGAAACAGGGCGAGGAGAATACACGGCATGCTTCTCCTCTGACACACGCACGACGTGTCTTCGGTGCAGCTTTAGTTTTTATTTTTTTCATTTGAAAAATGTTTATGCTGGTTTATTCCCTGGGCATGCAAAGAGCCGCAAATACAGCCCTGGACTTATGACCCCCCCCAATTGAGCCCAAGATTTCTGTTGCTAAGTGAGACATTTTTCAAGCGAGTTTTGCTCCGTTTTGTCACCTTTTCTTGCCACCGTTGTTAAGTGAATCACCGTAGCTTTTTAAGTTAGCCACCCGGTCGTTAAGTGAATGGTCATTAAGTGATCTGGCTTCCCCATGGAATTTGCTCGTTGGAAGGCCACAAAAGGGGATCACACAACGCCCTCCCCCCCTCCCTCCCTTCCCCTTTTCTTTCCCACTTCTTTCCCTCCCTATCTCTCCTTCTTTCTTTCCTCCTTCCCTTCCCTATTTCTCCCTCCCTCTCTTCCTTCCTTCTTTCCCACTTCTTTCCCTCCCTATCTCTCTTATTTTTCCTTTTTTCCTTCCCTTTTTCTCCCTCCCTCCCTTCCCATTCCCTTCCCTCCCTTCTATCTTTCCTTTCTTTCCTTCCTTCTTCCCTTCCCTATTTCTCCCTCCCTCCCTTTCTTCCTTCCTTCTTTCCCACTTCTTTCCCTCCCTCTTATCTCTCCTTTCTTTCCTTCTTTCCTTCCCTTTTTCTCCCTCCCTCCCTTCCTTCCCACTCCCTTCCCTCCTTCCCTCTCTCCTATCTCACCTTCTTTCTTTCCTTCTTTCCTTCCCTTTTTCTCCCTCCCTCTCTTTCTTCCTTCCTTCCTTCCCTTCCTATCTCTCTTTCCTTCCTTCCTTCCTTCCTTCCTTCCTTCCTTCCTTCCTTCCTTCCTTCCTTCCTTCCTTCCTTCCCCTTCTTAGGGTTTTTTTTTTTGACTTGAAATCAAAAGGAGTCTTTTTTGACCACACATTTCATTACAAAGCATACACTTTTGTGATTTTTTTCCCTGGCTGTTAGAACCCTGTTGGGTGTGACAATTATTTATTTATCAAAATAGCTAGTTAATGATGTTCATTCTCAAAACACTCAGGGCAATGGGCAATCAATTACTTTTAAAGAAAGTGGTAGGAAAACATCGCCTTCAATGCGGTGTTTCGGCTGCGTTCGGAGAAGAGGGGAAGTCAATATGTTGTTGAAACTGGGGAAATTGGCTTAAGAACATTATTTATCCATCCATCTATCCATCCATCCATCCATCCATCTATCCATTTATCCACCCACAAATTCAAAAGGCTTTGGCAGTACACAATGCACTTCACCCTAAAATGTCCATGGTAAATAACATTGTAAGTTGGTTAATGTTTTCCTCCCTTCCTCTCTCCCTCCCTCCCTCCCTCCCTTCCCTTCCTTCCTTCCTTCTCTCTCACTCTCACTTTCACTCTCTCAAGCTCTATCACCTTCCTTCATTCCTCTTTCTTTTCTTTTCTTTTCTTTTCTTTTCTTTTCTTTTCTTTTCTTTTCTTTTCTTTTCTTTTCTTTTCAACAGTATTTATCCATCCATCCATTCATTTATCCACCCACAAATTCAAAAAGCTTTGGCAGTACACAATGCACTTCAACCTAAAATGTACATGGTAAAAACATTGTACGTTAGTTAATGTTTTCCTTCCTTCCTTCCTTCCTTCCTTCCTTCCTTCCTTCCTTCCTTCCTTCCTTCCTTCCTTCCTTCCTTCCTCCCTCCCTCCCTCTTTCTCTCTTTCTTTCTCTCTCTGTTTCTCTCTTTCCTTCCTTCCTTCTATCTTTTCTTTCTCTCTCCCTCACTTTCTCTTCCTCTCTCTCCCCATTCCTCCCTCCCTTCCCTCCCTCCCTCCCTTCTCATGCTGTGTGAGTCCAACTCTGCTCAGTTCATTTAAGACTTGATGTTTTGTGTAAATCCAGGAAATAAGGGGATTTCAGCAACCAAGGAGGAAAATCTGTGGCACTCAAAGAGGCATTTTGTGCTTTTCTTAAGTGCTGAACTAACTACCCCTGCAGCACTGATCATCATCCCAGCAACCTTGTTAGAATGACTCTCTTTTCTTATCCCCGTGGTGCAGATCTGGGAGGGAGGATTCTTGTTTTGTTGTTCTAGTGACTGCCAGGAAAAGGGTTTCAAATTATTTGCCATTCATAGCTCTGAATGTGGAACAAGCTCAACTGGAGTTGACAAAAAAATAAAAATAAAAAATAAACCATGAGATGCCACATGCCTCATGACAACCTCCCAGATATGACATCAACGCCCCCCCCGCCCCCCGGTCCCCACAGACACCCATGATTTCATAATTGGTCTATGTGTGTGTCTTTCTATTTGTACATGTGTTTGTGTATATTCAATGCCCTGGGCAAAACTCCAAATGGGCCAATTCAGTAACAAGAGTAACTGTGTTGCTGAAAGAGTTATGAGGATCCTTGTTATATCTACTTAATTCACTATGCTGGAATGCTGGAATGGATAGATGGATGGATGGATGGATGGATGGATGGATGGATAGATGGATGGACGGATGAATGGATGGATGGATGAATGGATGGATGGATGGACAGACAGACAGATGGAAGGAAGGAAGGATGGATGGATAGATAGATGGATGAATGGATGGATGGATGGATGGATGGATGGATGGATGGATGGATGGGTTGGGTTGGGTTGGGTTGGGTTGGGTGGATGGATGGACAGACAGACAGACAGACAGACAGACAGACAGATAGAAATAGATCATAGAAAAATATACAGATCAGTGGTGTTCTGTAGTGGGTTTCAACCGGTGAAACCCACTACAGGCAGGTGGGTGGACAGGAGGGCCCAACTGATGGTTGGAGCGAACCGGTTCGCTCTCACCTCACCATCTCTGCTACTGGCTCACCCGAACCGGGAAGAACCGGTAGCAACCCACCACTGATACAGATGGATGATCTGTATTGACAGACAAATGATACTGTAGATAGATAAACAACAGATAAGTAGACAGACAGACAGACATAGATAGATAGATAGATAGATAGATGATAGATAGAGAAAGATCACAGATAAATATAGAGTAGACAGATATAGAGAAAAATGGTTGATCGATACCGGTAGAGAGATGATAGATAAATGGTAGATAATAAATAGATGATAGATAGATAGATAGATAGATAGATAGATAGATAGATAGATGATGGACAGACAGACAGAGCGAGCAACAGACAGACTATATGCCATCAAGTCATTGCTGTTTCTTAGTGACTGATATTTCCCAGAAGGATCTGTCCCCAACCTGGTCCTTTAGATCTTCCAAGGGTGCCCTGTAGCCACTGTATCTTAGTCCCTCCACCTTCAATCAATCAGCCAATCAATCGTTCAATCAATCAATCAATCAATCAATCAATCAATCAGAATACAGCTGCAAGGGACCTTGGAGGTCTTCTAGTCTAACCTCCTGCTCAAGCAGGAGACCCTACACCATTACAAGACCTACCGTAAGTCTTTGCACAATATGTCCAAAGTAAGAGAGGGATAACATACACCCACAAATAATTAGCGGAGGCAATCAGAAGCAACCATAACTGATAGCCATCTACAAAATTTGCAATTAAGAGCCATGGTGGCACATTGGTTAGAATGCAGCATTGCACACTAACTCTGCTGACTGCCAGGAGTTCGACCCTGACCGGTTCAAGGTTGACTCAGCCTTCCATCCTTCCGAGGTCGGTAAAATGAGAACCCAGATTGTTGGAGGCAAGAGGCTGAATCTATAAACTGATTTTGAGAGGGCTGTAAACCACTGTGAAGCGGTATATAAATGCTAGTCCTAGTGCTAGTGCTAATTATAGAAACTGGCCATTACAGGAGAAGAGACATCTGTGTAGGCGTGAGATATGCACATTTACACACATAGCTACCTATACAATTACATATATGTCTCTCTAGTCAGGGGTGGGCTGCTGAGGGTTCGCAGGGCTTCTGGATAACCTCTACCTAAGATTCTGTGCAGTTTGGAGAACCCCAAAATCCTACTCCTGGCTGGCCCCACCCACCCTGCCCCGCCCCTCCCAGGAGTCCCCAAGCAGCCTGTTTTGGGTGCAGGTAAGTGCAGAGTGCAGGAGGAGGCTCAGGGTGGGTGAAAAACGGGCCTACTGGAAGTTTGGGAAGGCCGGAAACGGGCCCGTTTCTGGCCTCCAGAGAGCCTCCGGAGGCTGTTTTCACCCTCCCCGGAGGCTTGAGGAAAACTTCCAGAGCCCAGGGAAGGCAAAAATGCCTCCCCACCAGCCGTGGTGCAGGAGTCTGACTAGGCCATACCCACCATGGCCACGCCCACCCAGTAACCAGGCAGAGAACCCCTTGCTAAATTTTTTGAAGCCCACCCCTCTCTCTAGCATGCCATTTATGTAGGGATGGAAGGAGGAATATTTAGCAGAACGTGCCTTAATGGAACCAGTTCTTGATTAGAGAGGTTTTGGAAAGCAAACACATTTGAGCCTTTTTCCAGGTTTGCGCGAGCATAAAGGAGAGGTTTTTTTTCAAAGCCTTTATGTGTCGCATTCTTTGCAATTTTCTAGACAATCTCATGGCTGTTCCCCCTCTGGGCTATCTCTTTGTTAAAAGCCAAGAAAAGTATCCATGTCTGAGAACTCAATCCAGCAATGTCCTCTCCGGTCCTGTCTCTCTCCCTCCTCCTACCCCCCCTCCAACAACCCTCCCCTCAAATGGATGACATTGTTGTGGTCCGCCAGCAGCCTGCAGAGCTGGCAGCGGAGTCGGACAGCGATGAGACTGAGGAAGAACATGGGCCAGTCTTGGAGGCTGGGGAAGGCCCAGATGAGGGCTCTGTGTCGGAGGCAGAGATGGGGCCAGGGCCATCGGGGAGTGATGTGCGAACTCCGGAGCCTCCAGAGGCTGACAGCAGAGAGGCAGGGGAACAGGAGGAGCCTGTTCCTAGTGCACGCATGAGAAGAGCTGCCAGAAGGCAGGAGCAGATAAAGCAGAGAGAACGACTCGGGAGTAAGGCCAAGAGATGATTGGCCCCTCTCATAAGGCTTAAAAGACCAGCAATGGCTCTTGGCCTCTTTGCCGGAAAACAACCGTTGAGAGATTTGCTTCGTGTTCGGATGTATTTCTTTCTTGTCAGCGTCTTCTGTTCCTGAACTGTTGCCAAGAAAAGCCTTTAGCAGTTTGCCTAATTATCCCAAGATCAGAGATAAACTGAAGAATGGTGTTTTGAGGACTTTGCTTTCATTTAATTTGGAATATGCTGAGAATGAGTTAATTCTCAGCTGTTTTAATAAAATCTGTTTGTTTTTTTGGAACTGTTTTGCATTTAATATTAACTACGTGGGCCTGGGTCACAACAGGCATCTGGATTTTGCCCTGCCGCCATCACAAAAAATACCTCCCCGAAGCCTCTGCCCTTCAATTTATGGGCAGTGTCGGGCAGGGGTTACCCTTGACCGAAAGCTATTGCGGCTTGTTTTACAAATAGAACAATGCTGGCGGGAGAAGTTCGGGGAAATTTAAGAAGACTTTCCAAACAAAAGAAACTGGAGGGACCACACAGATGATAGGAAAGAAGGCCAGAGGACTAAATAAGCCACGATGTGACGGGGCGAGAAAAGTGTCCACGGCCTAGAGTTCACACATATTGTGTCCAGTACCATTAGCTGGCCCAGTGGGAATGGATACTTGGCAGTTAAAAGCACTTGGGAAAAGTGTGAGTATGTGTTTTTGTGTGTGTGTGTGAGGAGCAGTGCATTTGAAGATGTTGTGAAAGGAAGGGGAGGAATCGTCAGGAAGATTCCATCTTTCTTAACATCTCACCGAAGATCTGTCTTGGATGTGACACCGCCGTTACTTCTGATTTTCAAAAACCTTCTTCCTTGCTGTGATTTCCACCTCATGTCTCCTTCCCACCCACCCCATTGGCCCAATTTATTAAAAATAATAACAATATCCGCCTTATACAGGTAGTCCTTACGACCACACTTGAGCCCAGAATTTATGCTGTTAAGTGGCTTTTGACCCATTTTACGACTTTTCCTGCCACCGTTGCTAAGTGAATCGCTGCAGTTGTTAAACTAGAAACATGGCTGTTAAGTGAACCCGGCTTCCGCGTTGACTTGGCTTGTCAGAAAGTCGCAAAAGGCGATCACATGACCCCGAGATACGGCAAACCGTCATAAATGCGAGTCTGAAGGCCAGGGAAGGAATAATAACGGATGGAAACTGAGCAAGGAGAGATTCAACCTGGAAATAAGGAGAAATTTCCTGACAGTGAGAACAATCAACCTATGGAACACAAGCTGCCTTCAGAAGCTGTGGGAGCTTCATCACTGGAGGCTTTCAAGAAGAGACTGGACTGCCATCTGTCAAAAATGATGTAGGGTCGGAGGGTTGGACTAGCTGACCTCCAAGGTCCCTTCCAGCTCTGTTAATCTGTATCAGGCTGCCAAGCATCCACAGGTAAATCCTGTGACCATAGGGATGCTGCAATGGTCATAAGTGTGAAAAATGGTCGTAAGTTACTTTTTTCCAGTGCCATTGTAACTTCGAATGGTCACTAAATGAACTGTTGTAAGTCAAGGACTACCTGTAATGAGAAGGTGCTAGACTTCAGGACATGGTTCGGGGTAATGAGGAGGACAAAGAAGAAGAGTTGATGAGGATGAAGGTGATAATGATGATGATAAGCAATCCCAAAACATCTGAAGCACTACTGGAACAACATCGGCATCGACAAAATCCCCATCAGTCAATTGCAAAAGGCAGCTTGACTTGGGATAGCTTACATCCTACGATGATACAGAATACAGATATATGTACAGATATAGAAACAACCTAGAAACTAAGGAGAAATTTCCTAACAGTGAGAACAATTAAGCAGGGGAACTTGTCCACTTCAAGGATAAAATACCCAGACACAAGCTGAGCAACGTGGTCTATGCAGTACAGTGCAGTGAGCCACGTGCAGATCTGTACGTTGGGGAAACAAAACAGCCACTTCACAAACGCATGCCGCAACAGAGGAGAACAAACCCATCAGGACTTAGATTCAGCAGCCCATCTGCATTTAAAAGACAAAGGTCACACTTTTGAAGACAGCAAAGTCCTCATTTTGGAGAGAGGGGATGGCTGGTTTGAAAGAGGGGTCAAAGAGGCCATCTGTGTCCAAATTGAACAGCCCTCCCTCAACACAGTCCTTCCAGCAGTTCCAAGAAGGCCCCACACCCATTTGCACCACTCAGGTGGCCCTGAGGACACAGATAAACCTCCAGGTGGCCTCAACGACCCTCTAAAAGGATGCAAATGACCAGCTATTTGCAAGGAATATAAATCCTTCCATTCCCCACCATCCAATCAGAACTTCAAAAAAAAAGCCAGAAACTCCAGTTGCCTCTTGAAAAAAAGCACCTATGGGACAACCATGACGTGGAAGACTGAGAATCTCCATGGACAACCTGTTCTGCCCCAGCTGCGGATCCCAAAGAACACAGCACACACACAGTTTGTACAAAACTTAATTTACTAAAATAATTCAGTCTTTTTCAAAACAAAGGCTGTTAATAAATTTTCTTAACAGCCTACAAGAAACCAAAGATAAAGTAATCACAATCTTACTATGGTTGGCAGAAAGCCCAGAAGCAATTTGCAGAGAATCCAGACGTGAAGGAGAGTGAACTAAAGTTGTTCCCTACAAATTGCTTTAATCGGCATTCCTCCTTAAATAGGCTAAGGGAGTGGCCAATTAGCCCCCAAACCTTACTCTTGAGGAGACCTCCTCCTGAGGAACCACTCCTGCTCTGCGCACCCGTGCATTGAGAAGAGGCTCCTCCTCTTCTTCCTCTTCACTTATGGGAGCTTCTGGAGGTTCTGAAGGCCCTGGCTGAATCCCCGCCTCTGGCACCACATCTGCTCCAGCCTCCTCATTGTCCGACTCGAGTACCAGCTGCAAAGGCTGCTGGCGCAGCACCACACCAGCCTCCTCGCTGTCAGAATCAGCTACAATCCACACAGGCCGCTGACAGGCCACAACACAACCAGTGGAACAACTTGCCTCCAGAAGTTGTGGGTGCTCCATCACCAAAGGTTTTCAAAAAGAGACTGGTCCAAGCCATTTGTCTGAAATAGTACAGGGTCTCCTACCTGAGCAGGGGGTTGGACTAGAAGACCTCTGAGGTCCCTTCCAACTCTGTTCTTCTAAACCAGTGGTGTGCGAACATTTTACTCACCGAGTGCCAAACCGTTTTGTTTGGCACATGTTTTGCGCACTTTGCAGGCCTGCATGCCATCCCCACTAACATGTGGATCCTCCCCCATGTGCTGTGCACACAACTGCACCATCTGCACATATGCACAGCTTTTGTGCACACCTGCACCGTGAGCTACACATGCAACACCATCTGCACAGCTTTCACGCGCGTGCCCCCCACCTTGCGCTGCACACGCAATTGTACCAGCAGCGCAGGCGTGCAGGTTTCGTGCAGCTTCCTCTATGCGCTGCATGCGCAATTTCACCATCTGCGCGATGTGCGTGGTTTTCAACGTCTGTGTTCTGTCACAGAACAGTGTCTGTGCATGCACTCGCTGCGCACCAGTACTCACGTGCACATGTGCAAATGCGTGCGCATGCACAGGAGAGCTCCGAAAACCAGCTAGGTCCCCTGAATTGTGTGCATGCACACCGGAGGCCCAAACACCAGCTGGGACATTGCACTCATGTGCAGCTGCAGGTGAGTTGGGTGACAGTCACGTGCCCGGAAAAAATGGCTCTGTGTGCCACTTCCGGCACGTGTGCCATAGGTTCAGCATCACAGTTCTAAACTGTTCCGTGCCAAATATCATTCATTGGCATCCTTCATTCTCAAGAGACGATGGTATTGTGCTCTGGAAAGAGGTCCTAAAACAGCATCTAGTGTGACTAAAAAAGGCCGATTCGAGAGTGGCCCCTCCACCCCTTCCACACTGAGGGCAGATACATTCTGTCCCCTGCCCAGCCCCCAGATTTCGCTGGTTCCGGGACTGCCTCTTTGCCCTCGGCCTGCCGAACAAGTGTCTCTTCGAATTGGAGAAGGCCATGCCGCGTCTTTAGCCCTCCAAGCTGAACGATCGGAGGTCCAGGTTTCCCAGTTGTTCATGTCCATTCCAAGGCCTTTAGGTCCCTCTTGCAGATATCCTTATATTGCAGCTGTGGTCTCCCTCTGAGCGCTTTCCCTGCACTAATTCTCCATCCAGGAGATCTTTCAGAATCCGACCATCAGCCATTCTTACGACATGCCCCAGCCAGCGTAGACGTCGCTGTTCCAATAGTGTATACATGCTAGAAATTCCAGCACATTCCAAGACTGCACTATTTGGAACTTTGTCCTGCCAGGTGATGCCAAGAATACGTCGGAGACAGAGCAGATGAAAGGTGTTCAACTTTTTCTCCTGCCGTGCGTAGAGGGTCCAAGACTCACTGCAGACTTGGACCCTCTAAGGATTCAAGACTCACTGCCAAATAATGTATATTGTTAAAGCTTTCGGCCATGGATCTCTTGCTCACTCTCTCCTTCCTGTGTGCAGTGGCCAGCTCAGGGCTATGTAGTCATAGCTGGCTGATGGGTTTCTGCAACATAACCTGTCCAGTCATCCCCAAATTCAGAGGTGGGCGTCACATACATTAACAACCGGTTTTCCACGCACCAGAAATGGTGAGCGGTTCTGCGCATGCATGCAGCATCACAAAACATGGGAATTCGCTCGCGGTGCGCTGTCCGCACATATATCCAGCATCACAAAACATGGGAATTTGCTTGTGTCCACTGTCCGCACATCAGGGGTGGGTTCTACTTATCTTTACTACCGGTTTTGCAGCGGGGTCACACGCACGGACACACGCTCTTCTGCGCATGCGCAGAAGCATTTTAATGACGTCGGGGTCGATAGGCGGAACCTCCTGCCGGTTTACTACCGGTTCTATAGAATCGGTGCGAACCGGGGGCAACCCACCACTGCCGCAAATGTGTCTAGCTTCACAAAACATGGGAATTCACTCACACATGCCGTCCACACTTGTGTCCGGCATCAAACACACAGTAATATAGGACAGGATTGCGCCCAGGCCCACCCCCACCTGCAGGTCACAACTACCGGTTCGCCCGAACTGGTCCGAATTGGCAGCGGCCCACCGCTGCCCAAATTCGGCCCGAAGTGAAATTTGTGGCGTGAGAATAAACAACTTCTGCTTGGGGAAATCTCTCTCAGATTTTGAGGAGCACGGCAAGGACGGTGGAATTAGGAAGGAGCAGGAGGTGCTGTGGATAGCCTTAGGTGGGCTGAACTCTGCCTAAAGCGAGAGAGGAGGATGTTCAGAGCAGAGGCGAAACATCTGTGGCGCTTTAAGACGGGCGCGAATCATTCTGAAGTCCCGTTTTCCCCTACAGGGATGGCTGGAGAGATGCTGTCAAACTCTGATCTCTAGAATGTATTCGTGGCCAAAGCTCAGATGACAATGTACGTATCAAGGAATGGATAGAAGAGAATACGTGCAGCTCAGGGTTGAAATGATGGGGCCTTGGCACTCTCTGAGCGTGGCGGTTTTCTTAGAGACTTTTTGTGACCCAACTAGGTAACGTCATCAGTGATAGGAGGGAGTGGGGGTTTTCTTCTCCCTTCTCCCCTCTCCATCTCCTTTCCCTTCCCCTCTCATCCTTCCCCTCTTTCTTTATTCCTTCTCCCTCCCATCCTTCTCCTTTTTTTATTCCCTCTCCCTCCTATCCTTCTCCTTCTCCTTCTCCTTCTCCTTCTCCTTCTCCTTCTCCTTCTCCTTCTCCTTCTCCTTCTCCTTCTCCTCCTTTCGCTCTCTCTCCCATCCTTCTCCCTCCCATCCTTCTCTTCTCCATTCCATCTGCCTCCTATCCTTCTCCTTCTCCTTCTCCTTCTCCTTCTCCTTCTCCTTCTCCTTCTCCTTCTCCTTCTCCTTCTCCTTCTCCTTCTCCTCTCCTTCTCCTCCTTCTCCTCCTTTCCCACCCATCCTTCTCCCTCCCATCCTTCTCCTTCTCCATTTCCTTTGCCTCCTATCCTTCTCCTCCTCCTCCTCCTCCTCCTCCTCCTCCTGCCTCCTCCTCCTCCTCCTCCTCCTCCTTTCCCTCTCTCTCCCATCCTTCTCCCTCCCATCCTTCTCCTTCCCCTTTCCCTGCTCCTTATCTTCTTCCCCCTCCTTCTCTTTCCTCCTCCTCTCCTTCCCCTTCTACCCCTCCTCCTTCCCTTTCCCCTTTTCTTTCTCCTTCTCTTATCCAATGCACGCTGCTACTATGTCAGCGCATCAATATTGCCCACAAAGAGGCAACGGATGGATTGAGTACACCTAGGTCTAGCCGGGGTGTAATTCGATCACCTCATAACAAAGTTTGATATCCATGGACAGCAGACGCTGTAAGCATATAAACCCAATTACTCTCTCCCAGATTAATGCACAACATCTGTTGGACACAATTTTCCGAATGGAGGCTGGCCATCTACAGGCTGGTTAGAGGCGGCTTTGCTGTTTCAATCTGGCAAAAGTATGATTTAGAGTAGAAGAAAGTAATCTGTGTAGCTCCTGTGGCCATCCTCGCTCAGCCCAATAATTGTCTCATTTTGGAGTCTCTCTCTCTCACACAGACACATACACACAGAGAGAGAGAGAGAGAGAGGGAGGGAGGGAGGGAAGGAGAGAGAGGGAGATATGGAAGGAGAGAGAGAGGGAGGGAGATGAGAGAGGGAGGGAGGGAAGGAGAGAGAGAGAGGGAGGGAAGGAGAGAGAAAGGGAGGGAAGGGAAAGAGAGGGAGGGGAAGGAGAGAGGGAGGAAAGGGAGGGAAGGAGGAGAGAGAGAGGGAGGGAGGGAGAGGAGAGGAGAGAGAGAGGGAGGGGAAGGAGACAGAGAGGGAGGGAAGGAGGAGAGGAGGGAGGGAGGGAGGGAAGAAGAGAGGGAGGGGAGGGAGGGAAGGACAGAGACCAGAGAGAGAGAGGGGGAGGAGAGAGCACTTCATCAAGCCTGACATTAGAGCATGGGTAACAACTTTAGCCAAGGCTAAATTGCAGAAACACAGAATAACAGAGTTGGAAGGGACCTTAGAGGGTCTTCTAGTCCAACCCCCAGCTCAGGCAGGAAACCTTACACCCTTTCAGACAAATGGTTGTCCAACCTCTTCTTAAAAACCTCCAGTGATGGAGCACCCACAACTTCTGAAGGCAACTTCTGTTCCACTGGTTAATTGTTCTCACTGTCGGAAATTTTCTCCTTAATTCCAGGTTGCTTCTCTCTTTGTTCAGTTTCCATCCATTACTTCTTGTCCTGCCTTCAGGCGCTTTTGGATAAGAGATTGACTCTCTCTCTTCTTTGTGGCAGCTCAGAGAGCAACAAGGATTGCAGTCGCCCCCCTCCTCCTGGTCTTCCTTCTCCTCCTCCCCTCTATAAACTCCCTCCCTACCTGATGACAGTCCCTAGTTGGGTAATGAAATGTCTGCAAAAAAAGCCATCAAGCTCAGAGAGCACCAAGTGCCCCACAGTCCTCCTCCCTCCTCCTCCTCCTCCTCCTCCTCCTCCTCCTCCTCCTCCTCTCCTCCTCCTCCTCCTCCTCCTCCTCCTCCTTCTCCTCCCCCCATAAAACTCCTCCCCTACCAGCACTGATGACAGTCCCAAGTTGGGTAATGAAATGTCTGCAAGAAAGCCATCAAGCTCAGAGAGCACCAACTGCCCCATAGTCGTTGTCCTCCCCCCTCCCCCTCCTCCTCCTCCTCCTCCTCCTCCTCCTCCTCCCTCCTCCTCCTCCTCCTCCTCCTCGCCCCATTCTAGCACTGATGATGTTCCCTAGCTGGGTCATAAAACGTCTGCAAAAACGCCATCAAGCTCAGAGAGCACCAAGGACCTTACACTAATAAATCTCTTCCTTTTTTTTTTTTTTTTTTTTGTATTTTTTACCTCCATACCTTCTTTCTGCCTCTGTTCTAAATCAACAACGAATGGAAACAGGTTATTAAACCAGCGCTTCTGTGTTATCATGGCTACACGGATATTTTCTTGGTCTATATATCCTGGGCCAACAGGTTTGGGGTATAATTCAGATCAGGGGTGGGTTCTAATTTTTTTTTACTACCGGTTCTATGGGGCGTGGCTTATTTTGTGGGCATGGCTTGATGGTCATGTGTGACAATTATTTACGATTTAGCAGAGGTACTGGTCTACCCATGCTTTATAACTTGTTGCAGAGCTGTACCGATCTAACCATTTTATTTTTTGCAGACACTGGTCTACCCATTTATTTTTGCAGGCACTGATCTACTCATGTATTTGTGCAGACACTGGTCTACTCATTTATTTTTGGCAGGGCACTGATCTACTCATGTATTTTTGCAGACACTGGTCTATTCATTTATTTTTGCAGGCACTGATCTACTCATGTATTTGTGCAGACACTGGTCTATTCATTTATTTTTGCAGGCACTGATCTACTCATGTATTTTTTGCAGACACTGGTCTATTCATTTATTTTTGCAGGCACTGATCTACTCATGTATTTGTGCAGGACACTGGTCTATTCATTTATTTTTGCAGGCACTGATCTACTCATGTATTTTTTGCAGACACTGGTCTATTCATTTATTTTTGCAGGCGCTGGTCTACTCATTTATTTTTGCAGGCACTGGTCTACCCCATTTATTTTTGCAGGCGCTGATCTACTCATGTATATTTGCAGGCACTGGTCTACCCATTTATTTTTGCAGGCACTGGTCTATTCATTTATTTTTGCAGGCACTGATCTACGCATGTATTTGTGCAGACACTGGTCTATTCATTTATTTTTGCAGGCATTGATCTACTCATGTATTTGTGCAGACACTGGTCTACCCATTTATTTTTGCAGGCACTGATCTACTCATGTATTTTTGCAGGCACTGGGTCTACCCATTTATTTTTGCAGGCACTGATCTACTCATGTATTTTTGCAGACACTGGTCTATTCATTTATTTTTGCAGGCACTGATCTACGCATGTATTTGTGCAGACACTGGTCTATTCATTTATTTTTGCAGGCATTGATCTACTCATGTATTTGTGCAGACACTGGTCTACCCATTTATTTTTGCAGGCACTGATCTACTCATGTATTTTTGCAGACACTGGTCTATTCATTTATTTTTGCAGGCACTGATCTACTCATGTATTTTTGCAGACACTGGTCTATTCATTTATTTTTGCAGGCACTGATCTACTCATGTATTTTTGCAGGCACTGATCTACTCATGTATTTTTGCAGGCGCTGGTCTACCCATTTATTTTTTGCAGGCACCGGTCTACCCATTTATTTTCTTTTAACACTAATCAGCTGTAGGGCGGCCCTTTGAAGCCCCATGGCAAGAGTTTAAACAGTTTTTTTCCTTATAGCCCATCAGCTGGGACTCAGGAGGCAGCAATAGTTTGGGGGGTGGGGCCAAAATAAAAGGTAAGAATAACGCGGGGGGCGGGGGCAGAACCGGTTCGGTGACGTCATATCGTCACCGCTACCGGCCCGGCGGAAAACCGGGAGGAACTCACCACTGATTCAGATCCAGCTATCCGCATATAGCCACCGTCTTGAATTTCTAGGAGGAGAAATTCAACTTGGATATAAAAAACAGCCCCAGTTTGCAAGTATCCCCACCCCCACCGCCTTTCTTTCCCCCAGACATCAAAAGCTCTCACAATGTCACACCTTTTCATAAATGAAAGCCTTAAAATTCACCTCCAGCCACTTCTGATTCATGCTCGAGTGGCAGCTTCCGGCTCTATTTTTAGCCGAGCGTCTCTTCGCAGCTTCTACATCTGGGAGAGAATTCGACAATATCGGTCATCTCGTCCAAAAGGCAAGATCGATAACAGAATAACAGAGTTGGAAGGGACCTTGGAGGTCTTCTAGTCCAACCCCCAGCCCCCCCTCCCCCCCGGCTCGAGCAGGAAACTCTATACCTTTTAGAGACCGAGGGCCCAAACTGCAATCCAAAACCCACTTATTTATCGCAAAATGCTAACACGGCAATTTAAACCTAAATACTGAGGTTTTCCTACCTAAAATAATGATAAACAAGGCAGAGTTTAGCTAATTGTTCTAAGAAAACCATGATAAATGCACTTTTATGTCCCTTCATTTTTTTCTGCTTTTGAAATACTACGTTTAGCAACAATAAAAAAGAAAAACTTTTGTAATATAATTTCTCTTTCCCTCCCTCTCTCTCCCTCCCTCTCTCTTTCCCTCCCCCTCCCCCTCTCTCTCTCCCTCCCTCTCTCTTTCCCTCCTCCCTCCCTCTCTCTTCCCCTCCCTCCCCCTCTCTTCCCCTCCCTCTCTTTCCCTCCCTCCCTCTCTCTTTTCTGCCCTCTCTCTCTTTCCATCTTTCTCTCTCTCTTTCCCTCCATCCCTCCCTCTATCTTTCTCTTGCTCCCCCTCCCTCTCTTTCCCCTTCTCTTTCTCTCTCTCTCTCTCTTCCTCCCTCCTCTCTTTTCCTCCCTCCCTCTTTCCACCTCTCTCTCTCTCTTTCCCTCCCTCCATCCCTCTTTCTCTCTCTCCCCCTCCCTCTCTCTTTCCCTCTCCCCTCTCTCTTTTCCACCCTCCCTCTCTCTCCCCCCCTGTGGAGAAATGCGATGGAGCTGGGCTGGGGCGATGGCATGCGTGCCCACAGAGAGGGCACTGAGTGCCATGTGTGCCATAGTTTGTCACCACTGTCCTATACCATTTTAGGCAAACAGTTCAGTCTCTTTTGGAAAGCCTTCAGTGATGGAGCACCCACAACTTCTGGAGGCAAGTTATTCCATTGGTTAATTTGTTGTGGTTGACACGCTCGCAACCAGACAACAATAACGTGAATGGGAAGAGAGACATTGGGATGGAAGGGAGGCCTGGGATGGAAATTTGGAATGCAAATGTGCCGGTTGGAAGCCTGAGACGGACCCCACACCCCAAGGTCATCAGCTGGGAATGTCCGAGGCAGACAAGCCATTCCCAAAACAAAGTGATTGGTGGATAATGGACAGTGGGAAGTCCGGAGAGGGAAGTTTTCCTATGTTGTTTGCGTGCGAAATAGTTAGAACTGATTTTTCTACTTCTGGACCCATATGGAACCTTCGGTAAAGTTTCTTTAGCTTTCTATCTCAGGTGGACCATTGACATAATTGATCTCACCATTAGGGGAATTCATCCTGAGTTCTAGGTTGCTTCTCTCCTTGATGAGTTTCCATCCGTTGCTTCTTGTTCTGCCCTCAGGGGCTTTGGAGAATAGCTTGACTCCCTCTTCTTTGTGGCAGCCCCTGAGATATATTGGAACACTGCTATCATGTCTCTCCGAGTCCTTCTTTTTGTTAAACTATTACTATTCTTTTCGTTGATATTTTTAAAACCTTCCTCTCTTCTTCCTCACTGGACTGAAAACCCTTTTCTCAACCATTTCTTGACCTCCTCGTTCCAAAACCCTAGCATGAACTTTGCAAGTAAAATGCCTCTTGAGAACTAACGGGTTCCTCTCCTTCTTCCAAATAAATAAACAAATCTCCCATTTACTTTCTTTGTCTCATTCCCTTCCTGAAAACCTGGGAGTGAAAAGTTTCAGGGTATACAGGTCTAGAAAGAAAGAAAGAAAGAAAGAAAGAAAGAAAGAAAGAAAGAAGAAGAAAGAGAAGAAAGAAGAAGAAAGAAAGAAAGAAAGAAAGAAAGAAAGAAAGAAAGAAAACACACAGAGAGAAACAAAGAGAGAGAAAGAGAAAGAAGGAAGGAAGAGAAAGAAAGAAAGACAAAAGAGGAAGGAAGGAAGGAAAGAAGGAAGGAAGGAAGAGGAAAGAAAGACAAAAGAGGAAGGAAGGAAGGAAAGAAAGAAGGAAGGAAGAAAAAGAAAGAAAGACAAAAGAGGAAGGAAGGAAGGAGGGAGGGAAGGAAGGAAGGAAGGAAGGAAGGAAGGAAGGAAGGAAGGAAGGCCGAAAGGAGCTTTTTCAAGAGGCAACTGGTCTTTTTTTTGTTTTTCCTTGAAGACATTTCACTCCACATCCAAGACGATTCTTCAGTTCTTGGCCGAGAAGCAAAACCTCTTGAAGGAAAAACAAAGAAAGTCCCAGTTCTCTCTTGAAAAAAAGCACTTTTGAGACAACCATAACCTGGATGACTGAGAATCTCCAAGAAAGAAAGAAGAAAGAAAGAAAGAAAGAAAGAAAGAAAGAAAGAAAGAAAGAAAGAAAGAAAGAAAGAAAGAAAGAAAGAAAGAAAGAAAGGAGGGAGAGGAGAAGGAGAAAAATGGAGGGAGGGAGGAGAAGAAGGAGGGAGGGAAGGAAGGCAGAAAGGAAAGGAAAAAGAGAGGAAGAAAGAAAAAGAAAGAAGAAAGAAGAAAAAGAAGGAAGGGAGACAGAAAGAAAGAAAGAGGAAGAAAGAAAAAATAAAGAAGGAGGAAGGAAGGGAAAGAGACAGAAAGAAAGAAACAGGAAGAAAAAGGCAGAGAAGGAAGAAGAAGAAAAAAGGCAGGAAGGAAAGAAGGAAGGTGGGAAGGAAGGAAGGGAGAAAGAAAGAAAGAAAGAAAGAAAGAAAGGAGGGAGAGGAGAAGGAGAAAAATGGAGGGAGGGAGGAAAGAAGGAGGGAGGGAAGGAAGGCAGAAAGGAAAGGAAAAAGAGAGGAAGAAAGAAAAAGAAAAAAGAAAGAAGAAAAAGAAGGAAGGGAGACAGAAAGAAAGAAAGGAAGAAAGAAAAAATAAAGAAGGAGGAAGGAAGGGAAAGAGACAGAAAGAAAGAAACAGGAAGAAAAAGGCAGAAAGGAAGAAGAAGAAAAAAGGCAGGAAGGAAAGAAGGAAGGAGGGAAAGAAGGAAGGGAAAAAGAAAGAAAGAAAGAAAGAAAGAAAGAAAGAAAGAAAGAAAGAAAGAAAGAAAGAAAGAAAGAAAGAAAAGAAAGAATATTTTTTAAAAACAATCATACCCAGAAGAGAAGGAAAGGGGAAAAAAAAAATGACAACTAATAACGTTTGAGAAAACTGTAGAGATGACCTAAATAGCTTTGCCATACATAATAATCTCGCAATTTTAAGGTCCAATAACTGGGAGACCTCTGGGGTTAGAAGCAAATGCTATCTTCTTCTCCCTAGAGATGGCCAGAAACCTCCGTGGCTGCCCGGTGCTATCAAGCCTACCCTCCTAAGCCCTTCAAGGGCTCAGTGTTAGCCCTCAGATCATTCCTGAACCCGATTCAAAGCTTTCCAATCTGCTTTTTGAGGCCGGGGTATAATTGGGTAGCCGTGAGAGCATAAAGGAACGTTCGCTATTTCTAAGTGGTTATTTGCAGGAAATGTGAAAGGTCCCTGCTTCTCCAAACTGGAACAAAATGTATTTATTCTGCATTCTTAGCTTGTCATACGGCCATAGAATAGGATAGAATAGAGCTGGAAGGGACCTTGGAGGTCTTCTAGTCCAACCCCGTGCCCAAGCAGGAGACAAGTGGCCGTTGAGTCCCCACTTAAAAACCTCCATTGATGGAGCACCCACAACTCCATGAGGCAAGCTGTTCCACTGGTTAATTTGTCCTGACCGTTAGGAAATTCCTCCTTAGTTCAAGGTTGCTTCTCTCCTTGATTAGCTTCCATCCATTGCTTCTTCTCCTGCCTTCTGGTGCTTTGGAGAATAGCTTGACTCCCTCTTCTTTCTGGCAGCCCCTTAGATACTGGAAGACTGCTATCATGTCTCTCCTAGTCCTTAACAGAATAAACAGAGCCGGAAGGGACCTCGGAGATCTTCTAGACCAACCTCCTGCTCAAGCAGGAGACCCGACACCATTTGTTTGTCCAATCTCTTCTTAAAAACCTCCAGTGTGGACCACACCTTCTGGAGGCAAGCTGTTCTACTGGTTAATTGTTCTCAATGTCAGGAAATTTCTCCTTAATTCCAGGTTGCTTCTCTCCTTGGTTAGTTTCCATCCATTGTTTCTTGTCCTGCTCTCTGGACCTTTGGAAAATAAGTGGACCCCCTCTTCTTTGTGGCAGCCCCTCAAATACTGGAATCCTGCTATCATATTTGTTTATTTATTTATTTATTTATTTATTTATTTATTTATTTATTTATTTATTTATTTATTGGTTCGATTCATATGCCGCCCTTCTCCGGAGACTCAGGGCGGCTTACAATGCGTTAAGCAATAGCCTTCATACTTTTGTATATACCTGTTTAGTAGGGCTTTCGGCCCACCCTAAGCGGTGTTCTTTTTTATACAAAGTCATCTTATTGCCCCCACAATCCGGATGTCAGAGTCCCAGCACTGACATATATAAGGAGAGGAGAAGCTTGAACTTTTGCCTACTTAATTCCTTTGAAGATTCTGTCTCCTCGGAGATGGGAGGAGGGGGACATTCCTGTGATCTGACGGAGAAGGGATGAGGAAAGTGGCTTGGAAGATAGCCAATGAGACGCAGAGAATTGGGGATTGGAAAGGGAGGGATTGGGGGGCAAAGGTCAGTACTGACCGCGAAAGAGCCAGGGACAGATCACTATGCTCAATAAAGAGAAAATTTCCTTAAAGATCGGCAGTTTGGAAATTCCTTTATTTTGAGATAGCATCGAAACCTGACACCGGGTCCTCATTTTACCTACCTTGGAAGGATGGAAGGCTGAGTCAACCGTGAGCCTGGTGAGATTTGAACTCGCAGTAATTGCAGGCAGCTGGCAGCTAAGTGCTACTTAACAGCACTTTAGTCCGCTGCACCACCAAAGCTCCTATAATGTTACCCCCTAATCCTGCGTTTCTCTAAACCAGCCAAACCCAAATCCTGCAACCGTTCTTCATATGTTTTCATCTCCAGGCCTTTGATCATCTTAATTGCTCTTCTCTGAACTTTTTCCAACACCTCAACATCTGTGGTGACCAACAATGGATGCAGTAGTCCAGGTGTGCTCTCATTAAGGTTTAGATGGAGACATTCTGTGTAAAGGAGATTTTCTTTTCCACCCTTGTTAAATTCCCCATCCACTGGTCCGACACCTAAAATCAGGCAAAATCTGGCATCAAAATTATCGCTTACTATTGGTATCAACATGAATGAAGGCCCTGAAGGCAGAATTGTGAGATGATGGTGTGGAGGATTGCAACAAATATTCAAGAACAGTTGCAGAAATTGGGTATGTATGTATGTATGCATGTATGTATGTATGTATGTATGTATATATATACTTTGATTTATATGCCGCCCTTCTCCGGAGACTCAGGGCGGCTTACAATGCGTTAAGCAATAGCCTTCATCCTTTTGTATATTTATACAAAGTCAGCTTATTGCCCCCACAACTGGGTCCTCAATTTACCTACCTTAGAAAGGATGGAAGGCTGAGTCAACCTTGAGCCTAGGCGAGATTCGAACCTGCAGTAATTGCAGGCAGCTGGTCTTAATAACCAGCTTAATAACAGGGTGCCTTAGACCACTGTACTACCAAGGCTCTTAATATCCAGTCTAGTGAAAAGAAGGTCTAGGGGAGACATGATAGCAGCCTTCCAATATCTCAGGGGTCTGTTAATCACCTTCACACTTTTTTTTGTTCTACCCATTGACGTGAAATACGTTTCGGATCTCTCTCTGTGCTAAGTTTCCAAACTCTTGAGAAATGCAGAAGTTGGACAATTGATCAAATCCGTGTCACTTCTTCCTGAACCTATCGATCAATTGGGAAATATCAGAACCATTATCCATAGAATAAGTAGGAGTTGCCGCTTAAAATAATCTACGGCCTTCGGGAGCCGATCAAGAAAACCCCAAACCATGCCAGATAAGTTGTCTGCCAATCGCTTTTGGTATTCGCCATTGTTTATAGGTTTTAATTCACGGGTCTATTTTGCACCAATTTTTTCATCGAATCCAAGCTGGGTCCATGCAGATTAAAAAAGAAAGAAATATATCATTTTAAAGAGGAGGGAGGTGGGGAAATGACGGCGTGTCGAGTGACAGCTTCAGATGAGCTTCGTGATTTGTGGACATTAATCCGCTCCATCGCGCCTTAGAAATAATTTGCCATAAACGGTGGAATTGGAAGGAGGGGAATATGGCGGGGAGGAGCAGAAGGCATTGCCAGCACTCTGTAAATTCTGACAATCTCCAAAGCCCCGACGTCTTCAGCCTGTCCCGCCTTCCTCTAACTGTTTTTTTTTTTTTTTTTTTGTAAACAGATGCCAGTTGAGACTGGTGCTTCTGAACCAGGGGTGAAATCCAGCAGGTTCTGAGAGGTTCTGGAGAACCGATAGCGGAAATTTTGAGCAGTTCGGAGAACCAAACTGCTCTACTACCTGTACTACCTGTACTTGGTAGTACAGTGGTCTAAAGCACCCTGTTATTAAGACCAGCTGCCTGCAATTACTGCAGGTTCGAATTTCACCAGGCTCAAGGTTGACTCAGCCTTCCATCCTTTCTAAGGTAGGTAAATTGAGGACCCAGTTTGTGGGGGCAATAAGCTGACTTTGTATAAATATACAAAAGGATGAAGGCTATTGCTTAGCACATTGTAAGCCGCCCTGAGTCTCTGGAGAAGGGCGGCATATAAATCAAATTTAAAAACAAAACAAAACAACAACAAAACTCCCCCCCCGGCAAATTCCACCTCTGGCTGGCTCCAGAGTGAGGAGAGAATGGAGATTTTGCAGTATCCTTCCCCTGGAGTGAGGTGGGAATGGAGATTTTGCAGTACTCTTCCCCTGCCACGCCCACCAAGCCACACCCACAGAACCAAGAGTAAAAAAAAATGGATTTCACCACTGTTCTGAACATTTAGCAATTTTAAGACGTCTGGACTTCTCGGCGAGGTTGAGAAAGGTACGGACGGCAACAAAACACGGTGGCAATTCCAGGTAGTCAATCACTGCATCAGAGTAGTGTCCAAGGGTCCTTGGAGGTCTTCTAGCCCAACTCCCTGCTCAGGCAGGAAATCCTCTCCCACTAAACATTTTGGTGCCCAAAGCACGTGCGCATGTACGTGAATGCACGCGTTTGTGCCTGAACCCCAAAAATGCAATGCCAGCGCCCCCCAATACATGCGCCCTGCCCCGTGCATGCACGCGCATCCCCCCATGCATGCACATCAGTGGTGGGTTCCTCCCGGTTCGGTCCGGTTCGGCCAAGCCGGTAGCGGTGACGATATGACATCACCGAACCGGTTCTCCCCCCCCCGCCCTCCCACCCCCCCACATTATTCTTACCTTTTATTTGTTCCCCCCCGCAATCTATTGCTGCCTCCTGAGTCCCAGCTGATGACTAGAGGGAAAAAAAAACTGTTTACACTCTTGCCGCGGGGCTTCAAAGGGCCGCCCTACAGCTGATCAGTGTTAAAAGCAAACAAATGAGTCGGGTCGTAAGTGCGAGGACTGGTCGTAGGTGCGAGGACCTTCCAGAAATGACTCTGACCAGCTAGCCACGCCCACCTAGTCACATGACCTCCAAGCCACACCTACAAAATAAGCCACGCCCACAGAACCGGTAGTAAAAAAATTTAGAACCCACCCCTGATGCACACCCCCATACATGCATCCCCCACACCCCGTTTCAAGTCTTAATTCCATCACCCTGGAGCTGGAGGTCTTGTAGATAGGCTGACCCAGTCTTTCTCAATGGGCACCAAATATCTGCTGGGGGCAGGGAGCTGGGGCTCTGAGCAGTGGTCGTATTCAGCTGGTTCAGACCGGTTTGGGAGAATCGGTAGTGGCGACCTATGCACGGCGCTATGCCGTCCTATATAGTGATGTTTTCTAAGCTGCGCACATGCATGCAAGCCACGCGCACCCATTTTCGGCGGTGGTAAAATGATGTGAAATCCATCTCTGGCTCTGAGTTTCTGTCTCCCTTAAGATTTCCATTTCTCTTTTAGGAGAAATATAATATTCCGCCTTTTTAAAAAGACTTCTCGTAATATTAATAATAATAATAATAATATTCTCATAATATTTCCATTCTTCTAGGAGGGGTGACTTCCCTCACCAAGTAAAGGCGCCCGCGATACAATATTCGCGTGTCGTTGTTTTGGATGCAATAACAAGATCTGATTAAAAGGAACCAAAGCAACTGAATGCGTCGCTTGTAACCAACAACACACGGGCCATTACTCCGCCTAATTATGCGGGCACAGCGTGTTGGATGTGACGAGACGATGTCATCGGGAGTCAGCGGAGCCGAACAATGAAAGGCTCGAGGACTTAATGGCCTCGTATCACCAAGATGATTGGATGTGGACTTGTTGAGTCCTTTTATTTGCTTATGTAAATGTATAGGCCAGCTTTGTCTGGAAAGCTCGGGCGCAGGACATCTCCGGAGTGGCATAGGAAGACTCGGTAACTCGGTGAGAAATACCGCCGGTCCGGAATACACAGTATGAACTCCTGGGTGAGTGTTATACTGTAATGAATACTAAACTTTGGGTTTTCGGAATCGGAATCAGCTGGAAAAGGACTTTGGAGGTCTCCTAATCCAACCCCCTGATCAAGAAGTCTCTAGAATCTTGGCTGGCCTATTTTGAGTACAGTTGAGTGAGTTTTGCCCTCTTGTTATGACTGTTCTTGCCACGGTTGTTAAGTGAATCCGGCTTGCCCATTGACTTGTAAGGTGATCCCTTGAACCTGGGACAGTTCAACGGTCATAAACGGTCATCAACGGTCTCAAGGTTGACTCAGCCTTCCATCCTTTCTAAGGTAGGTGAAATGAGGACCCAGTTTGTGGGGGCAATAAGATGACTTTGTATAAAATATACAAAAGAATGAAGGCTATTGCTTAACGCCTTGTAAGCCGCCCTGAGTCTCCGGAGAAGGGCGGCATATAAATCAAATTAAAAAATAAAATAACAATAAAAATAAACATGAGTCAGTTGCCAATCGTCTGAATTTTTTTTATCAATTGATTACAGGATGCTGGGTGTTGTATAAGCAAGCAAACTAATAAAATTGGATTTAAGTTTAGGGTAAATAAATCGAATATTTTACACCACCATCTGCATTTCTCTCCTTATTTTCATTTCCCCGCTAAATTACCAAGTCTCAAATATTTCATTCTTTTGTTTTATCAGGACAACAGAATTTGAAGATTCTGATTTTATCTTCCTCCTTCTCCGCCCCTTCCAAGCTCTACTCTCGCTTCTGGATAACATCTCAGCTTGCAACCCTGCAGCCGTGGCTATTCCAGGTTTCTACGCGGTTATACAATATTCATCGTTGCGTTAGCTATTCATGGTTAGTTTTTCTTCACGCTAGGAAGAAAAAGAAATACAATATTCATAATTTAGTTTACTGCTTAGTTAATCCGTAATGTGGATTTTTGAAAGACAGGGTTATGTCAGCTGACCTGGGGACCACAGGTTGAGATAGATTTTTAAGTGATTTCTCTCTCTCTCTCTCTCTCTCTCTCTCTCTCTCTCTCCCTCTCTCCCTCTCTCCCTCTCTCCCACCTTTATTATGAAGAGCCGTGATGGCGCAGTGGTTAGAAGGCAGTATTGCTGGCTAATTCTGCCGACTGCCAGCGGTTTGATCCTGACCAGCTCAAGGTTGACTCAGCCTTCCTGTCGTGTAGGAGGTTAATGCCTCCTACTAAGGCAGCATTTAACATCCAGCTGCCTGCAATTACTGCGAGTTCAATTCTAACCAGGCTCAAGATCGACTCAGCCTTCCATCCTTTCTAAGGTGGGTAAAATGAGGACCCGGTTTGTGGGGGCAATAAGCTGACTTTGTATAAAATATACAAAAGTAGGAAGGCTATTGCTTAACGCATTGTAAGCCGCCCTGAGTCTCCGGAGAAGGGCGGCATATAAAAATAAATTAAAATAAAATAAAAAATTAAAATAGTCTTCCATCCTTCCCAGGTCGGTAAAAGGAGGGCCCAGATTGTTGGGGGCAAGAGGCTGACTCTGTAAACCGCTTAGAGGGAGCTGTAAAAGCACTGTGAAGTGGTATATAATTCTAAGTGCTAATGCTATTATATTTATGAATAACTCAAGGTGCTGAACATATCGAATAACCTTTGCTCCTCCTATTTTCCCTACTAAAACAACCCTGTGAGGTAGATTTGGCTGAGAGAGAGAGGGACTAACCAAAGTCACCCAGCCAGCTCTCATGCCTAAGGTGTGACTAGAACTCACCATCTCCTGGTGATTGCCCCAAAGTGATAGGCTTTCATGCCTAAGGTGGAACTAGAACTCACCGTCTCCTAGCAATTGATCCTAAGTCACCTAGTGGCTTTCATGTCTAAGGCGGGACTAGAACTCACCATCTCCTGGTGATTGCCCCAAAGTCACCTAATTGGCTTTCATGTTTAAGATGGAACTAGAACTCTCCATCTCCTGGTCATTGCCCTAAAGTCTTCTAGTTGACTTTCATGCCTAAGGCAGGACTAGAACTCACCGTCTCCTGGTCATTGCTCCAAGTCACATAGGCAGCTTTCATGCCCAAGGCAGGACTAGAACTCACCATCTCCTGGTGATTGCCCCAAAGTCACCTCATTGGCTTTCATACCTGAGACGGAACTAGAATTCACCGTCTCCTGGTGATAGGCCCAAAGTCACCCAGCCAGGTGAGCTTTCGTGCTTAAGGTGGGACTTGAACACGCGGTCTCCTGCTTTCTAACCAGGTGCCTTAACCCCTAGACCAAACTGTCTCTCACGATGTCCACCTTGGGAAGGTGGGTTTGGAAGAGGAAGAGTTAACAGCCTGCCTGTCCCACTCCTTGCAGATTTTGGTCGGCAGTGATGACCCTTCGAAGGAGCTTACAAGCATCATCCCCTCCTCCCCCGTCAGCTGAAAGGACGCCAGCGTTGAATCATCTCCAGCCTGAGATCCTATCTCACCCCGGCTGTCATCTTTGCCAATACAGACCTTGGGATCTGCTGACAGCTTCAAACACTTATCTGCCCAGCTGACCTTTGCCACAATATAGAAGAAAACGTGATAAATCGATAGAGGGAACAAGCGAAAACGTTTTCTCTGCCTCCAACCGTCTTTCCTTCCTTTTTCGTAGTCAATGTTCCCTTTATTTAATTCCTCCCAGCTCCTTGCATGGGTATTAGAAAGTCCATGCAAAACTAAATTTGGGTCTTTTACTCCAGCGCTAAGCTTATTTGGGTACGGTAAATGAGGGAGAATTTGCAATATTTGTCAATAGTTCAAAGACAGAGTGCTGATATCCAACGTTTTCTGATTCTCAACCTTGGCCACTGGGTGGACTTCAACTCCCAGAATTCCCCAGCCAGCACAAAAGCAGTCTAGAAAGAGAGAGACCAGGAGTTCAAGTCCTGTTTTACCTATGAAAGCCTAGCTGGGTGACTCTGAGCCAATCACCAAGAGATGGTGAGTTCTAGTCCCATTTTAGGCATAAAAACTGACTGACTGACTTTGAGCCAATCACCAGGAGACGGTGAGTTCTAGTCCCACCTTAGGTATGAAAACTAGCTGGGTGACTCTGAGCCAACCACCAAGAGAGGGTGAGTTCTAGTCCCATTTTAGGCATGAAAACTGGCTGGCTGACTTTGAGCCAATTACCAGGAGACGGTGAGTTCTAGTCCCATCTTAGGTATGAAAACTAGCTGGGTGACTCTGAGCCAATCACCAAGAGAGGGTGAGTTCTAGTCCCATTTTAGGCATGAAAACTGGCTGACTGACTTTGAGCCAATTACCAGGAGACGGTGAGTTCTAGTCCCACCTTAGGTATGAAAACTAGCTGGGTGACTCTGAGCCAATCACCAAGAGAGGGTGAGTTCTAGTCCCATTTTAGGCATGAAAACTGACTGACTGACTTTGAGCCAATTACCAGGAGACAGTGAGTTCTAGTCCCACCTTAGGTATGAAAACCAACTGGGTGACTCTGAGCCAATCACCAAGAGATGGTGAGTTCTAGTCCCATTTTAGGCATAAAAACTGACTGACTGACTTTGAGCCAATTACCAGGAGACGGTGAGTTCTAGTCCCACCTTAGGTATGAAAACTAGCTGGGTGACTCTGAGCCAACCACCAAGAGATGGTGAGTTCTAGTCCCATTTTAGGCATGAAAACTGGCTGGCTGACTTTGAGCCAATTACCAGGAGACGGTGAGTTCTAGTCCCATCTTAGGTATGAAAACTAGCTGGGTGACTCTGAGCCAATCACCAAGAGAGGGTGAGTTCTAGTCCCATTTTAGGCATGAAAACTGGCTGGCTGACTTTGAGCCAATTACCAGGAGACGGTGAGTTCTAGTCCCATCTTAGGTATGAAAACTAGCTGGGTGACTCTGAGCCAATCACCAAGAGAGGGTGAGTTCTAGTCCCATTTTAGGCATGAAAACTGGCTGACTGACTTTGAGCCAATTACCAGGAGACGGTGAGTTCTAGTCCCACCTTAGGTATGAAAACTAGCTGGGTGACTCTGAGCCAATCACCAAGAGAGGGTGAGTTCTAGTCCCATTTTAGGCATGAAAACTGACTGACTGACTTTGAGCCAATTACCAGGAGACGGTGAGTTCTAGTCCCACCTTAGGTATGAAAACCAACTGGGTGACTCTGAGCCAATCACCAAGAGATGGTGAGTTCTAGTCCCATTTTAGGCATGAAAACTGGCTGACTGACTTTGAGCCAATTACCAGGAGACGGTGAGTTCTAGTCCCATCTTAGGTATGAAAACCAGCTGGGTGACTCTGAGCCAATCACCAAGAGAGGGTGAGTTCTAGTCCCATTTTAGGCATGAAAACTGACTGACTGACTTTGAGCCAATCACCAGGAGACGGTGAGTTCTAGTCCCACCTTAGGTATGAAAACCAGCTGGGTGACTCTGAGCCAATCACCAAGAGATGGTGAGTTCTAGTCCCATTTTAGGCATGAAAACTGACTGGCTGACTTTGAGCCAATCACCAGGAGACGGTGAGTTCTAGTCCCGCTTTAGGCATGAAAGCCAGCTGAATGACTATGAGCCAATCACCAAGAAAAGGTGAGCTCTAGTCCCATCTTAGGTATGAAAAACAGTTGGGTGACTCTGAGCCAATCACCAAGAGAGGGTGAGTTCTAGTCCCATTTTAGGCATGAAAACTGACTGACTGACTTTGAGCCAATCACCAGGAGACGGTGAGTTCTAGTCCCATCTTAGGTATGAAAACTAGCTGGGTGACTCTGAGCCAATCACCAAGAGATGGTGAGTTCTAGTCCCATTTTAGGCATGAAAACTGACTGACTGACTTTGAGCCAATCACCAGGAGACGGTGAGTTCTAGTCCCACCTTAGGTATGAAAACTAGCTGGGTGACTCTGAGCCAATCACCAAGAGATGGTGAGTTCTAGTCCCATTTTAGGCATGAAAACTGGCTGACTGACTTTGAGCCAATTACCAGGAGACGGTGAGTTCTAGTCCCATCTTAGGTATGAAAACTAGCTGGGTGACTCTGAGCCAACCACCAAGAGATGGTGAGTTCTAGTCCCATTTTAGGCATGAAAACTGACTGACTGACTTTGAGCCAATCACCAGGAGACGGTGAGTTCTAGTCCCATCTTAGGTATGAAAACCAGCTGGGTGACTCTGAGCCAATCACCAAGAGAGGGTGAGTTCTAGTCCCATTTTAGGCATGAAAACTGACTGGCTGACTTTGAGCCAATTACCAGGAGACGGTGAGTTCTAGTCCCGCTTTAGGCATGAAAGCCAGCTGAATGACTATGAGCCAATCACCAAGAAAAGGTGAGCTCTAGTCCCATCTTAGGTATGAAAAACAGTTGGGTGACTCTGAGCCAATCACCAAGAGAGGGTGAGTTCTAGTCCCATTTTAGGCATGAAAACTGGCTGACTGACTTTGAGCCAATTACCAGGAGACGGTGAGTTCTAGTCCCACCTTAGGTATGAAAACCAACTGGGTGACTCTGAGCCAATCACCAAGAGATGGTGAGTTCTAGTCCCATTTTAGGCATGAAAACTGGCTGACTGACTTTGAGCCAATCACCAGGAGACGGTGAGTTCTAGTCCCACCTTAGGTATGAAAACTAGCTGGGTGACTCTGAGCCAACCACCAAGAGATGGTGAGTTCTAGTCCCATTTTAGGCATGAAAACTGGCTGACTGACTTTGAGCCAATTACCAGGAGACGGTGAGTTCTAGTCCCATCTTAGGTATGAAAACCAGCTGGGTGACTCTGAGCCAATCACCAAGAGAGGGTGAGTTCTAGTCCCATTTTAGGCATGAAAACTGACTGACTGACTTTGAGCCAATCACCAGGAGACGGTGAGTTCTAGTCCCGCTTTAGGCATGAAAGCCAGCTGAATGACTATGAGCCAATCACCAAGAAAAGGTGAGCTCTAGTCCCGCCTTTGGCATGAAAAACAGTTGGGTGACTCTGAGCCAATCACCAAGAGATGGTGAGTTCTAGTCCCATTTTAGGCATGAAAATCAGCTGGTGAATCTGAGCCAATCACCAGGAGATGGTGAGTTCTAATCTTGCCTTAGCCATGAAAGCCAGCTGGGTGACTTTGGGCCAGTCCCTCTCTCTCAACCTAACCTACTTCACAGGGTTGTTGTGGGGAAAATAGGAGGAGGAAGATGCATTGGATTGGATATGTTCACCACTTTGAGTGGTTTGCAAAAATAATAAAGGCAGGTTATGTATGTATGAATGAATGAATGAATGAATGAATGAATGAATGAATGAAATGAAAAAATAAATGTCTTCCTATTTGTTCTACAATAGGCTGCCTCTGAATACTGCTTTCAGTTCTGGACAACACATTTTTAAATATTTTAATATTTTCAATATCTTTTAATTTTCAAAGTTTAAATCTGTTTTAAATTGATTGGGGTTTTAATCTGTCTGGGCCAAATTATTTAATTCGATTTTAGTTCTGTTTTTTAAATTTTGTATGTATGTATTTTATTGTTGGCTGTTCACCGCCCTGAGTCCTTCGGGAGAAGGGCGGTATACAAATTAAATAACAGTAAAGTAAAAAAGTAAAGTAAAACCACTTTGTGAAAAGTTTAGACAAAAAGATTGCTCCCTTTTCCCAGAGTTAGCATTTTTGTTTCTACGTGGCTTTTATAGAATCTGGCTGGTTAAATTTATGGTTATGCGCCTCCCAGCGTCCCTTCTGGTGTCTCTCTCTCTCTGTGTGTGTGAGATGGATGCCTGCATAAATTGGATTAATAAATAAATAAAATCCACAAATAAATCTCAGCATTACGGAGAAGATTCTCAAGACGTTTTGTTTCCAAGACAGTCTAAAGAAAATCTTTTCCAGCGTGGTTTTATTTTTTTAAAAAAATTAACAGGATCCTCAAGAGTTTGAGGTGGCTCGTCCTTGGATGGAAGTTTGGGTTTTTGGAGATCCTTTCTATTTTTAGTCACATATCCATCTGCATCTCTCTCTCTCTCTCTCCCCCCACCTCCTGTCACCTCTCCTCCTGGGTGCAAAGAAGGGAGAAGAAGCCAGCGTGGAACCAAATGGACTCCGGGGGGGGGGGGCGGGAGGGGGGAAGGTGGCCGGTGTCACTCTGTGAGACTCTGCTTTGCAAGAAATGCAATCTGCCTCAATTTCCAAAATCAATTTTCTCCCATCATCTCAAAGAAAGGAGGGGGTCACCCCGCGCACACATGCCATCTTCCCCGGCTTCTCCTAAAGGAGGGGAGCCCCCTCCCCTGCCCCGGGGGAAGCGGGGAGGGTTCATTAAATCACCCTGGTTGAGGGGATTGCTGAAGACACCCCATCCCCACCCCCGTCGGCTGGCCAAAATAGACCCGAGGAATCGTGAGGGAGCTGAGCGAATGAATTAGAATTAGAAGAGCAGAGTTATGGAAGGGACCTTGGAGGTCTTCTAGTCCAACCCCCTGCTATTCTATTCTATTCTATTCTATTCTATTCTATTCTATTCTATTCTATTCTATTCTATTCTATTCTATTCTATTCTATTCTATTCCATTCTATTCTATTCCATTCTATTCTATTCTATTCTATTCTATTCTATTCTATTCTATTCCATTCCATTCCATTCCATTCCATATTTTCTTTGTTCTGTTCTACTCTACTCCACTCCACTCCATTCCATATTTTCTCTATTCTGTTCTGTTCTGTTCTGTTCTGTTCTGTTCCGTTCCGTTCCGTTCCGTTCCGTTCCGTTCCGTTCCGTTCCTTTCCGTTCCGTTCCGTTCCGTTCCTGTTTTTAATTCTCTTCTCTTCTTAATTCTCTTCCCTTTCTCTTCTCTTCTCTTCTCTTCTCTTCTCTTCTCTTCTCTTCTCTTCTCTTCTCTTCTCTTCTCTCCTCTCCTCTCCTCCCCTCCCCTCCCCTCCCCTCCCCTCCTCTCCTCTCCCCTCCTCTCCTCTCCCCTCCCCTTCCCTTCTATTCTTATTTTTAATTCTCTTCTCTTCTTAATTCTCTTCTCTTCCCTTTCTCTTCTCTTCTTATTTTTATTCTCTTCTATTCTTAATTCTCTTCTATTCTCTTTTTAATTCCCTTCCCTTCCCTTCCCTTCCCTTCCCTTCCCTTCCCTTCCCTTCCCTTCCCTTCCCTTCCCTTCCCTTCCCTTCCCTTCCCTTCTATGTTTTCTGTTATTCCTGACAGTGAGAATTATTAAGCAGTGGAACAGCTTGCCTTCAGAAGTTATGGGTGCTCCATCCCTAGAGGTTTTCAACAAGAAGCTGGACAATCATATGTCTGAAATGATATGGGGTCTCCGGCTCATGCAATGGGTTGGACTAGAAGACCTCCAAGGTCCCTTCCAATTCTGTTATTCTGCTACACACACACAAACAGACACATGGGGGGCGGAGATAGGGGTAACATGATAGCAGAGTTCCAATATTTGAGGGGCTGCCACAAAGAAGAGGGGGTCGATCTATTGTCCAAAGCACCCAAAGACAAGACAAGAAGCAACGGATGGAAACTAATCAAAGAGAGAAGCAACCTGGAATGAAGGAGAAACTTCCTAACAGTGAGGACAATTAACCAGTGGAACAGCTTGCCACTAGAAGTTGTAGGTGCTTCATCACTGGAGGCGTTTCAGAAGAGATTGGACAGCCACCTGTCTCAAATGGTATAGGGTCTCCTGCTTGAGCCATGGGATTGGACTAGATGACCTTCGAGGTCTCTTCCAAGTCTTTTATGTTAGAGTGAAAACCAAAATCCAGATGTTGGGATTCTATCTCAATTCCTTTGGTGTTTTGGTTGAAGAAAAGAATGTAGCTGCCTGATGTATACGATACCTGTGGGAGAACGAATCAATTTGGTGGGAAGCGAGTAGCACTTTGCATTTCAGTCTCCTGGTGTCTTAATGACTAACTCGGTTTATTGTCACTGATGGTTTTATGGACCACACTTCACTTCATCAGGTGGATTTGATGGTGTCAAACACTTGTGACATAAAAAAAATACAAGACAGAAAAGAAAGAGGGAAATGCTTTCTATGCCACTGAGTCTCTCTCTCTCTCTTTGTTTCTCTCTCTCTTTGTCTGTCTCTCTCTGTCTCTCTCTGTCTGTCTCTTTCTCTCTGTCTATCTCTGCCTCTCTTTCTTTCTCTCTTCCTCTCTGTCTGTCTGTCTCTGTGTCTTTCTCTCTCTCTCTCTGTCTCTTTCTCTCTCTCTCTCTCTCTCTTTCTCTCTCTCTCTGTCTCTGTCTCTCTCTGTGTGTATCTATCTCTGTCTTTTTTTCTCTGTCTGTCTGTCTTTCTCTCAGTCTTTCTCTCTGTCTGCCCCTCTCTCTGTCTTTCTGTCTCTGACTGTCTGTCTCTGTGTCTTTCTCTCTGTCTGTCTGTCTCTCTCTTTCTTTTTCTCTTTGTCTTTCTCTCTGTGTTTGTTTGTCTCTCTCCCTGTGTGTGTGTGTATGTCTATCTCTGTCTTTTTTTCTCTCTGTCTGCCTTTCTCTCTCTGTCTGTCTGTCTGTCTCTGTGTCTTTCTCTCTGTCTGTCTCTCTTTCTCTTTCCCTCTCTCTCTTTCTCTCTGTCTGTCCTCTTCTTCTATCATTTGCTTTCTCCTTCCATCCATCCCTTTCCCTTTCCCTTCACCTTCTTCTTTCCTTCTTTCCTTCCTCTTTCACTTCCTCTTCCACTTTTCTTCCTTCCTCTTTCCATATTTGCTTCCTCCCTCCTGCTTCCTTTCCTCCCTCCCTCCTCTTCCTCTTCCCTCATTTGCTTCCTTCTTCCCTCCCTCCCTTTTCTTTCATCTTTGACTTTCCTTATTTCCTTCTTCTCTTCATCTTCCACCTCTTCCCCTTCCCCTTCTCTTTCCTTCCTTCCTTCCTTCCTTCCTTCCTTCCTTCCTTCCTTCCTTCCTTCCCTTCCTTCCTTCCTTCCTTCCTTTCCTCTCTTCCTCTTCCCTTGTTTACTTCCTCTTTCCCTACTGACTTTTCTCCCTCCATCCCTTCTTCCTCTTCCTCTTTCCTTATTTGCTCCCTCCCTCCCTCTCATATGAACGCTCATATAGCTACTCATGCCCTTAATGGACAAGAATGTCCATGAGGGAGATAAAAAAAGGTATGATCTGCATTGAATTAAAAAGAGGAAGGAAGGAAGGAAGGAACTGAAAGAAGGAAGGAAGAGGAAGGGAGAGAGGGAGGGAGGGAAGAAGGAAAGGATGGAAGGAAGGAGGAAAGAAGAAATGGAAAGAAGAGGGAGGGAAGAAGGAAAGGATGGAAGGAAGAAAGGAAGGAAGGAAGGAAGGAGAGATAGAGAAAGGGAGAGATGGAGGGAGGGAAGGGAAGGTGGAAGAAAAAGGGAGGGAGGGAAGGAAAGGTGGAAGAAAAAGGGAGGGAGGGAGGAAGGAAGGAAGGAAGTGGTTAATCCAGCTTTAGCTTAGTCTCTTTCAGAATTTCCCGCACAGAAGTATTTTTGAATCCTTCTCCTTCTGTAGTTTATTTATTTATTTTTGGGGTGCAAATGGGCTTTAATTGTAAATTGCTTCTGAGGAGTCAATGGGATTTATTGCCTCTGCCACCTCAGGTGTGAAATGTTGGCTGTTATGACACAATAGATTGCTTTTTAATCAGCTCAGCCTCCAATGTCTTATTTTCTTTCCTTGGTGATGGGAGCCAAATGCTTTGCTGGACCTGCCATTCAGCCTCTGTCTCTCCCCATCCTTTCAGTGGGGTGGATTTGCACCAGGAAACAGGGGGTTGGTTAACCCTTTCATTTCTGGAGGTGTTGCCTACAGGCCCAAGGAAAGGGAGGGAAAGTCAACTTGAGGCATAGTTCAGCTGGAGATTGGGAGGGGCAGTTTGGGAACCTTGGAGCACCAAATGTTGGGGATGGTGACCTCCAATTAGAAAATAAATTCTAAATTTAACAAATCTAAAAGACTAAATTAAATGAAAGGAGATTAACTCTTTCCTTCCTTATTCCCTCCCTCCTTCCCCCCTTTCACGTTTTTCTTTCTTCCTTCCTTCCTTCCTTCCTTCCTTCCTTCCTTCCTTCCTTCCTTCCTTCCTTTTCTCTTTCTCTTTCTTTCTTTTTCTTCCTTCCTTCTTTCCTTCCTCCTTATCTCCCTCCCTCATTTCCCCTCCCTCCCTTTCTTCCTTTTCTCATTCCCATCTCCTTCCTTCCTCCTTCCCTCTCTCCCTTCCTCCTTCCCCCTTTCACGTTTATTTTCTTTCCCTTTCTTTCTTTCTTTCTTTCTTTCTTTCTTTCTTTCTTTCTTTCTTTCTTTCTTTCTTTCTTTCTTTTTCTTTCTTTCTCTCTCTCTCTCTCTCTTTCTTTCTTTTCTTTCTTTCTTTTCTTTCTTTCTTTTCTCTATCTCTATCTCTATCTCTATCTCTATCTCTATCTCTATCTCTATCTCTATCTCTATCTCTTTCTTTATTTTTCCTTCCTTCCTCCTTATTTCCCTCCCTCATTTCCCCTCCCTCCCTTCCTCCCTCCCTCCCTCTCTTTTTTCCGTCTCTCATTCCCATCTCCTTCCTTCCTTCCTTCCTCCCTCCCACCTTCTCTGAAAAAACCCCTGGGAATAATTGTTTAGCCAGCATTTCCTCTGAACTCATGCAAAGCTCATCTTTTTTGCCAAATCTTAAAAAGTTTCTGCCCTTTCTCTTTTTTCTACCTTCTCCTCGCTCTGAAAGATCCTGAAAGTCCAAGCTGCCTTTCTCTTCAGCATCTTGTTTGAACTGACATCTTTCTGTGATGGCAAAGAATGGACCTCCAGATACCAGGGGGTGAAAAACAATGGTGGGAAAATAATAATAATAATAATAATAATAATAATAATAATAATAATAATAATAATAATTCTTTTATTTCTATACCGCCCTTCTCCCGAAGGACTCAGGGCAGTGTACAGCCAATTTAAAAACACAAGACACAACAATGATTAAAAATTAAAATAATTAAATAGATTTGGCCGGTTTAAAACCCCCAAAATTTAAAATACCCCAATTTAAAATTATTATGTTGATAGCCCGGCCTGGCGGAAAAAAAATGCATTTCCATCTTTCAAATACCCCAAGGGCATCCTGCTCGTTACTACGAAAAACACAAACTTGGACTTAGGTGAACCTTGATTTGATCCAACAGAACTCTTCCTATATTCTAATTTGATGCATATATTTATTGAAGGTATATAGCCACCCACTTAGTCTGAGCCTCTACTGTTGTCTTCAAGTGAAGTGTCTATCTATCTATCTGTCTGTCTGTCTGTCTGTCTGTCTGTCTGTCTGTCTGTCTATCTATCTATCTATCTATCATCTATCTATCATCTATCTATTATCTGTTTATCTATTTATATCTATCCTTATATCTATCTGTTTCTATATCTATCATGTATATCTACAGTATCTATTCTCTGTCTCTATCAGCTGTCTGTCTGCCTGCCTGCCTGCCTGTCTGCCTGTCTGTCTGTCTCTCCCCCTCTCTCTATTTATCTATCTGTCTGTCTATCTATCTGTCTATCTATAATTGTCTGTCTGTCTGTCTGTGTCTGTCTATCTACCTACCTACCTACCTACATATCTATAGTCTGCCTACCTACCTACCTACCTACCTACCTACCTATCTATCTATCTATCTATCTATCTATCTATCTATCTATCTATCTATCATTATCTGTCTGTCTCTCTGTGTCTGTCTATCTATCTATCTACCTATCTATCTATATAGTCTGCCTTCCTGCCTGCCTGCCTGCCTGCCTGCCTGCCTATCTATCTATCTATCTATCTATCTATCTATCTATCTATCTATCTATCTATCTATCTATCTACATATCTACCTACCTACCTACCTACCTACCTACCTACCTACCTATATCATGCATCTATCTTTTATCTACCTACCTAAAAAAGCCAGAGAGGGAACAAATTAAAGTGGAGAAGACTTTAGAACTTTAGAACAGGGAATAACGGAGTGGAAAGGGACCTGAGAGGTCTTCTAGTCCAACTCCCTTCTCAAGCAGGGGACCCAATACAATTTCAGACCAATGGCCGTCCAGCCTCTTCTTCTTCAAACCTCCAATGATGGAGCAACCCACAGCTTCTGGAGGCAATCCGTTCTACTGATTCAGAAAATAACAGAGTTGGGAGAGGTCTCTTGCTCTCTTGGGGTTGGACTGGATGACCTCTAAGGTCCCTTCCAGCCTCCAAGCAGAATAATAAAATAACAGAGCTGGAAGGAACCTTGGAGATTCTTCTAGTCCAGCTCCCTGCTCAAGCAGGAAACTTCATACTGTTGCAGACCATGGTTGCCTTCTTAAAAAACCTCTGGGTAGTCTCTGGGTTGGGATCGCTGATATCCATCTTCTAAAATGTAAGGGTTTTTTTTTAGCTCTATCCTGATCAAAATTGGACTGCCTTATCTCCAGCCACAGGAAACCTATTTCAGCATTACGTTCTCCAGCATGAGAGCATCTTGCTCTCCTTGGCTGTTGACCATTTGTCCACCAGATGGCTCTGTCTGCTGTAGAAGACTCCATAAGAAAGAAAATTTGTCAGACGTCATAAAAGGGGATAGAATAGATTAGAGTAGAGAAGAATAGAATAGAATAGAATAGAATAGAATAGAATAGAATAGAATAGAATAGAATAGAATAGAATAGAATAGAATAGAATAGAATAAACAGAGTTGGAAGGGACCTTGGAGGTCTTCTAGTCCAGCACCCTGATCAGGCAGGAAACCCTACACCACTTCAGACAAATGGTTGTCCAGTCTCCTCTTAAAAATTTCCAGTGTTGGAGCATTTACAACTTCTGAAGGCAAGTTGTTCCACTGATTAATTGTTCTGTCAGGAAATTTCTCCTTAGTTCTAGGCTGCTTCTCTCTTTGATGAGTTTCCACCCATTGCTTCGTCCTGCCTTCAGGTGCTTTGGAGAATAGCTTGACTCCCTCTTCTTTGTGGCATCCCCTCAAATCTTGGAGCACTGCCATCATGTCTCCCCTAGTCCTTCTTTTCATCAGACTAGACATACCCAGTTCCTGAAACTGTTCTTCGTATGTTTTAGCCTCCAGTCCCCTCATCATCTTGGTTGCTCTTCTCTGCACTCTTTCCAGAGTCTCAACATCTTTTTTATATCGTGGCGACCAAAACTGGATGCAGTCTTCCAAGTGTGGCCTTACCAAGGCCTTATAAAGTGGTATTTGGTGAAGGAGGAAGTTGTTCACCCCACAGGAGGATTCCTTTCCACCAGAGATGGACATTCATGAAGACAAACCCGTAAATATTCCCAATCCTGTTTGAGGTTCCTCTATCTGACATTTTTAGGGGTTCCTTTCTAAAGTATTCCACTTTGCTTTGGACAAAGCATTTTGCCTTTTCAAGCCATCTTTCCAGTGGTGAAATCCAAATTTCTTTTACTACAGGTTCTGTGGGTGTGGCATGGTGGGCATAGCAGGAGAAGGATACTGCAAATTCCCCATTCCCACCCCACTCTGGGCCAGCCAGATGTGGTATTTGCCAGTTCTCCAAACTGCTCAAAATTTGCACTACCGGTTCTCCGAACTGCTCAAAATTTCAGTTGCCAGTTCTCTAGAACCTGTCAGAACCTGCTGGATTTCACCCCTGCACCTTTCCCCTTCCTTCCTTCCTTCCTTCCTTCCTTCCTTCCTTCCTTCCTTCCTTCCTTCCTTCCTTCCTTCCTTCCTTCCTTTTATCTTCTTCTTCCTTTCTGTCTTTTTCTTCCTGTTTCTTTCTTTCTGTCTCTTTCCCTTCCTTCCTCCTTTTTCTTCTTTCTTCTTTCTTTCTTTCTTTCTTTCTTTCTTTCTTTCTTTCTTTCTTTCTTTCTTTCTTTCTTTCTTTCTTTCTTTCTCCCTTCCTTCCTTCTTTTTCTTCTTTCTTTCTTTCTTTTTCTTTTTCTTTTTCTTTCTTTCTTTCTTCCTTCCTTTCTTTCTTTCTTCCTCTCTTTTTCTTTTCCATCCCTCCCTCCTTTCCTCCCTCCCTCCTTTTTTCTCCTTCTCTTTCCTTCCTTCCTTCCTTCCTTCCTTCCTTCCTTCCTTCCTTCCTTCCTTCCTTCCTTTTTTTAAAAAAAATTATATTCCGCCCTTCTCCAAAGACTCAGGGCGGCTTACAATGCGTTAAGCAATAGCCTTCTTTCTTTTGTATATTTTATACAAAGTCAGTTTATTGCCCCCACAATCCGGGTCCTCATTTCCTTCCTTCCTTCCTTCCTTCCTTCCTTCCTTCCTTCCTTCCTTCCTTCCTTCCTTCCTTCCTTCCTTCCTTTCTTGGAGATTCTCAGTCATCCAGGTCATGGTTGTCTCTAAAATGCTTTTTCCAAGAGAGGAAAGATGCCTAGGGAGTTCACTGAATCTGGTTAGATGTATAGGAAGTTAGCACCCACCCACCCCTCCTAGAAAATGAGATGTTTTAGGAAATATTAAAAGGGCAGAATATTTCCCCTGAAAGTTAGCTCCCCCAACTTTGTCAATGGGCCATTAAGGCCTGAACCAGTCTATTCTACATAACAAAGATCTACCTCCTTCAGGCAGAGCCATAGTAGGAATTGCCCAAAGCCCTTTCATTACATCATCACCCAGCAAGAGTCAACCAAGCTTGGGACTTTAAAAAAAACACAACCTACAAAGTTACCCCTGCATGGCCCCATGGGAGTCTGACAACCAATCAGAATACAAGCTCAAATTCGAAAGCCCAGAGAGGGTATACAACTCAGGCATTCTCGGCATCTCTTCCCCTTTTTTCCCCTCTTCACCCAACATCGTCAAGGCATGTGATCCTGTCCACCATTAAAAACCGTCTTTCCAAGCAGCCACCATGTTTCCAGTGTCTTTTTCCCCACTTGGAACTGAACCCAGAAATATATTTCTTGCAACAGATGGTTTGGGTTGTAGGAAGAAGCTCTGAAGAACTGACCCAGCTGAGAAATGTAAATCTGAGGGGGGTCCTTGGTACTTTCTGAGCTTGGTGGCTTTCTTACAGATGTTTCATTACCCAACCACTGTATGTAACATCATCAGTGCTAGGTGGCCCACCAGTAGCCTGCGCAGATCGTGGCTGATCCCGATGACAAGGAGGCTGGTGTGGTGTTGCATGGAGGGAGGGGAAAGCTGGAAGGGAAGCCGACAAGTGGTGGAAGGTGAGGCACAAAATCACGAAGAATCTCTCCAACTTGAAGGTGGAAGAAATGTAGCTAGGTCTCAAGTTACGACCACAATTCAGGCCGACGTTTTCCGTTGATAAGCAAGGGAGTCCTTCAATCAGAATAGAGCTGGGAGGGACCTTGCAGGTCTATCAATGACTACTTCAGCTTCAACCACAACAATACACGAGCACATAATAGATACAAACTCAAGGTAAACCGCTCCAAACTCAATTGCAGAAAATATGACTTCAGCAACAGAGTGGACAATGCCTGGAATGCTCTCCCTGACTCTGTGGTTTCTTCCCCAAACCCCCAAAACTTTAACCTTAAACTGTCTACTGTTGTTGTGGCCCGCCAGCGGCCTGCGCGGATCGTGGCTGATCCCAATGACGAGGAGGCTGGTGTGTGGTCGCACCAGCAGCCTGTGCAGCTGGCGCTCACGTCGGAGAGTGAGGAGGCTGAAGAGGATGTGGTGCCAGAGGCAGAGACTCAGCCAGGGCCTTCAGAACCTCCAGAGGCTCCTTCAAGTGGAGAGAGCGAAGTGGAGGAGCCTCTCCTCAATGCTCGAGCACACAGGGCTGCCAAAAGGCAGGAGTGGCTACTCAGGAGGAGGAGATCTCCCCGAGAGTAAGGCTTGAGGATAATTGGCCACTCCCTTAGCCTATTTAAGTCACACGCCGTTAGTAAGTTTCTTGCTGGAAACAACTTGTAATTATCATCAGAGCATTTTTGGAAAAGTCTTATCGTATCTTGTTTTCTGGGCTGGTTGCCAACCTTTGCCGGACTTTGATTTATTCTTGCTATTTAATAAATTTGATAAAGACGGTTGGTGTGTGTCAATATCCTCAGGAATCCGGAGCTGGGGCAGAACACTATGAGGGAGTGAAGCTTGCTCTCTTTTTATGGGCTAGTAGTTTGCTGTGTCAGTTTCCAACTAGATAACCTCATCGATGCTGGAAGGGATGGGGTTTGTGTAGTAGAGGAGTAGAGGAGAAGTAGAAGCAGGAGGAGGAGGAAGAGGAGGAGGAGGAGGAGGAAGAGGAGGAGGAGGAGGAGGAAGAGGAGGAGGAGTACTCATGACCGAACTAAGTAAAATCATCAGTGCTAGAAGGGAGTGAGCAAGCCACGAGTATATAAACAAAGAGAAACCCCCCTGCTTTCTAGCCCCAATGATGTTACTTACTTGTAATCCCCTCCCTTCTAGCACTGATGATGTTATCTAGTTGGGCCATGTAACGTCTGCCAGAAAACCACCAAGCTCAGAGAGCACCAAGGACCCCACAGTCCTCCCCCTCCCCTTTCTCTTCCTCCTCCTCCTCCTCTCCATAAATCCCCCTCCCTTCTAGCACTGATAATGTTACCTAGTTGAGCCATAAAACGTCTGCAAGAAAAACCACCAAACTCAGGGAGCACCAAGGACTCCGCATTTCAACTCCGAGCCACAAATGTTCTCCTTTATTAAGCTGAAGACCTGCCTGGAAAGAGAAGTAATATATTGAGAAGGATGAAACGGTTGTAACAAGTTATACGGGTTGAAACAGTGCACACCCGACTTTAATGAACTTCTGGCTGCAGTCCCTGAACTCCAACTGTCCTGACCTCCGTCAGCAATCTTCTTTAAATCTTTGTAACTTCTAGAAAGAGCTTTGAAGGAGGTTTGCTCTCTGATATTTTACTACAAAGAGACTTCCTCCTTTAGTCTCCAGAGAGGTTCACGTACCGAGTCAGGCAAACTGGTCCCCAGGGCCTGAGTATCTTACTTGTTCTATTTCCACCAAGAAGACAATTTTTGCTAACTGGAGCAAAAAAAACCCTCCAAGACCGAGTGGCTGTGGCTTCCGGCGTCCCGGTATAGTCAACTGGTACCATCACTGACAATAGGGGATGAGATCTTGCTCCCCACAGAGAGGGCCCGCAACTTGGGTGTCCTCCTGGATTCATGGCTATCTTTAGAAGATCATTTGACGGCCGTGGCCAGGGGTGCCTTTTATAGGTTCACCTGATCCGCCAGTTGCGTCCCTTTCTGGATCGGGACACCTTGCGCACGGTCACTCATGCCCTAGTTACCTCCCGTATGGACTACTGTAATGCTCTCTACATGGGGCTCCCCTTGAAAAGCACCCGGAGGCTCCAACTGGTCCAGAACCTAGCCGCGCGGGTGATTATGGCCGCAGCTCGTTACGCCCATGTAACACCTCTCCTACGCGAGCTGCACTGGCTCCCGGTGGTCTTCTGGGTGCGATTCAAGGTGTTAGTTATCACCTTTAAAGCGCTCCATGGCTTAGGACCTGGGTACCTACGAGACCGTCTTTTGCCACCAATAGCCTCCCACCGACCGGTTCGTTCTCACAGGGAGGGACTACTCAGGGTACTGTCAGTCAAATTATGCCGACTGGCGACTCCCAGGGGGAGGGCCTTCTCTGTGGGGGCTCCAACCTTTTGGAATGAACTGCCCCCGGAGATACGGAATATCCCTGATCTCCGTGCTTTCCTCCGTGCCCTCAAAACCCTGATGTTCCAACAGGCGGGGCTAAACATATGAACATGTGAATGATTTTTTTAAATGTTATCTAATTCTGGGTTTTATTTAATTGACCAAACTAAGTAATAATTTTAATTAGCAATTTTATGATGTTTGTGTGTCTATATTTTTCTTGACTGTACACTGCCTTGAGTCCTACGGGAGAAAGGCGGTATAGAAATAAAATAAATAAATAAATAAATAAATAAATAAAATAATAGTCCCTTTCCCAATCAAAATACATGGTAAAAGGTCAAGGTAAAGGTTCCCCTCGCACCTATGTGCTAGTTGTTCCTGACTCTAGGGGGCGGTGCTCATCTCCATTTCAAAGCCGAAGAGACAGCACTGTCCAAAGACGTCTCCAGGGTCATATGGCCAGCATGACTCAACGCCAAAGGTGCACAGAACACTGTTCTCTTCCCACCAAAGCTAGTCCCTATTTTCCTACTTGCATTTTTTACGGGCTTTCGAACTGCTAGGTTGGCAGAAGCTGGGACAAGTAACAAGAGTTCACTCAGTTATGCAGCTCTAGGGATTCGAACCGCTGAACACCCAGCCAAGTTTCATGCCTAAGGTGGAACTACAACTCACTGGCTCCTGGTGATTAGCCCAACGTCACCCAAGTAGCTTTGATGCCTAAAAGCAAAACTAGAACTCACCAGCTCCTATTTTCTAGCCCGATGCCATAACTGCTATACCAAACTGCTCCAGTGATTTGCATATTAATATAGGAAATCTGCCCCTCTGATTTTTGCTGATTTCCCAACCATTCTACACACTGCCGGATAACTTTTTTTTTCTTTGATATGCACACGGCGGCATTTGAATAATACCGATTTTACATAATGCAATCTTGTAGCAGGCCCTTCTCCCTATCATATGTGAACATGCACAATTTCCTTCCTTTTTTTAAAAAAAAAAAAAATAAAATAAAATAAAAATTGGGGAATGGCACTGTAACATTTGGAAAACAGAGATATCGGCGCTTTCCTGTATACCGGCTTACAAAATCGCACACAGACTGAGCCAACATATGCATTCAAATGTAAAATTAATGTTTTTCTCTACCATTTTTTTTTAAATGAGGAAAGGATTCGAATACATATTTTAGCAGCTTGTTTGGGCAAGAAAACAGACTGCAGAGATACCAGAAACGGAATATTATTCTGTAGGCTGCCCAGAGTAGTCATAACAGTGAGCTGGGCAGCATAGACATTCAAAATATTCAATATATAATTCAAGAGCAACTAAGATGATGAAAAGGCCTGGAGACTAAAACAAAACGGTTGAAGGATTTGGGGATGGCCAGCCTGTAGAAAAGAAGGACTACCCCTATCTATTCTCTGCCTCCCAAGTCCCAGCTGATCGGGAGGAAATGGGGATTTTGCAGCAACCTTCCCCTGGAGTGGGGTGGGAATGGAGAGTTTACAGTATCCTTAACCGGTAGTAAAAAAATTTGAAACCCAGCACTGACTAGGGGGGACATGAATAGCAGTATTTCAGTATTTGAGGGGCTGCCACAAATTTATTCATTCATTCGTTCGTTCATTCATTCATTCATTCATTCATTCATTCATTCATTCATTCATTCATTCATTCATTCATTCATTTATTTATTTATAGGTTCGATTTATATGCCGCCCTTTTCCAGAGACTCAGGGCGGCTTACAATGCGTTAAGCAATAGCCTTCATACTTTTGTATATACCTGCTTAGTAGGGCTTTCGCCCCCCCCCCCACAAGCGGTGTTCTTTTTTATACAAAGTCAGCTTATTGCCCCCACAATCCGGGTCCTCATTTTACCTACCTCGGAAGGATGGAAGGCTGAGTCAACCTTGAGCCTGGTGAGATTTGAACTTGCAGTAATTGCAGGCAGCTGGTGTTACTTAACAGTGCTTTAGTCTGCTGAGCCACCAAGGCTCGTAAAAGAAGAGGGGGACAACATTCTCCAAAGTACCAGAACGTAGGACAAGAAACAATGGATGGAAACTCATCAAGGAAAGAAGCAACCTGGAATTAAGGAGAAACTTCCTAACAGTGAGGACAATCAACTAGTTGCCTTCAGAAGTTGTGGATGCTTCATCACTGGAGGTCTTTAAGAAGAGATTGGGCAATCACTTGCCTGAAATGATATAGGGTGGCTTGCTTGAGTAGGGGGTTGGACTAGAAGACCTCTAAGGTCCCTTCCAGCTCTATTCTGATTGATTGATTGATTGATTGATTGAATAAATAATAGAGTTTGAAGGGACCAGAGGTGGGTTTCACATGTAGAATAGAATAATAGAGTTGGAAGGGACCTTGGAGGTCTTCTAGTCCAACCCCCAGCTCAGGCAGGAAACCCTACACCACTTCAGACAAATGGTTATCCAACCTCTTCTTAAAAGCTTCCAGTGTTGGAGCATTCACAATCTCTGGAGGCAAGTTGTTCCACTGCTTAATTGTTCTAACTGTCAAAAACTGACATATAACACATCATATTGTTACCACCGGTTAGCACTTCATCCGTGCATGCACCTTCTGCGCACGCACATTGCTCACATGCACGCCTTCCGCAGATGCGCCTGGTGTTGTGGCTCCGTTGCCTGAGCCTGGGCTATCGACAGATGCAGACTCTGAGAGTGAGGGGGAGGAGTTGGCAAGGCCTCCCTCTCCAGGACCCTCCTCTCTGGCAATGCCTCCGGAGGACACCGAAGGCCAAAAGATAGGCTCAGAGCCAAGCACGTCCCCGCAGCCACAGGTGGACAGCGACGAAGGAGATAAGTGCTGGCTGGACCCTCGGCAGAGGCGCAGGGAGAAGCGTGCGCAGCAGAGGGGAAGGCGTGCCAGAGATTAGCTGAGTCACTGGACCACACCCCACAGGGTATAAATGTGGGTGTGGTGGCCGGTTCAGTTTGTGACGAGCAAAAACTGGAAATACTCCATGATCTCTGCGTTACTGGACTTCTGCCTGCCTTGTCGGACTGCATTTGGATTAATCCTTGTATTGTTGAAACTCTGCCTGTTTTATCGGAATGCTTGCAGTCTAATCTTTGTTTTGTGTGAGTAAAGTCTGAATTGGCAGCTAGCCACTGGGTTGCTGCCAGCTTTATCTTCAAAGAGTTTTGTCGTGTGGCTTATTAACTCCGGGCCGTCTGTGGGGGTGCGTGTGTGGGACGGGGACAGAACACCTGGCCTTGAAAATGTGGCTAAACATGATGGCATAGTGCTGGGGTGGGTAGGCGGGCCCACCCACGATCTCCACTACTGGTTCACTTGAACTGATATGAACCAGCTGAATATCACCTCTGGAAGGGACCTTAGAGGTCTTCTAGTCCAACCCCCAGCTCAGGCAGGAAACCTTACACCGTTTCAGACAAATGGTTGTCCAACCTCTTCTTAAAAACCTCCAGTGATGGAGCCTTCACAACTTCTGGTGGCAAGCTGTTCCACTGGTTAATTGTTCTCACTGTCAGGAAGTTTCTCCTTAGTTCTAGGTTGCTTCTCTCCTTGATTAGTTTCCATCCGTTGTTTCTTGTCCTGCCTTCGTGTGCTTTGGAAAATAAGTTGACTCTCACTTTGTGGCAGCCCCTGAGATATTGGAACATGGAAATAAATAAAAGTTTCTCTGTTCCCTCTGAGTGCCAGGAATTTTTTTATTTTATTCTTTTAAAAGAAAAGTTTCAAATCCATTCTCACCTTAACGGCAGTGTCTTCTTATTCACACAGCCTTGAAGGAGCTCATCGTTAAATCCGGCAGAATTATAATAATCAGGAGGAAAAATTCAAACGAGTTACTTTCACTCTTGGGTCCCCCCTATGGAATGAGTATGTGCCTGAAATTTTATGAGTTTAGTTAAGAGCCAACTTCTCCTGATATTCCCTGCGGTGAGCAGATGCCGAGACCTGCGATTTAAAATGCTGACAACTATTGTTCAAAGAGAGTTCACTATTGGAAGGCTTGCTGAGAGATAGTTGTAGATATAGAGATATAATAGATATGGAGAGATATGGAGATGGAGATAGAGAGAGATAAGGAGATAGAGACAGATATGGGAATATAGATATAATAGGTACAGATACAGATATACAGATATAATAAATACACCATAGATAGATATGGAGATATAAATATGATATAGATAGATAGATAGATAGATAGATAGATAGATAGATAGATAGACAGACAGATAGATAGATAGATAGATAGATAGGATATAGATATGGAGATTAGATAGATAGATAGATAGATAGATAGATAGATAGATAGATAGATAGATAGATAGATAGATAGACAGACAGACAGACAGACAGACAAGACAGACAGACAGACAGATAGGATATAGATATGGAGATTAGATAGATAGATAGATAGATAGATAGATAGATAGATAGATAGATAGATAGATAGATAGATAGATAGATAAATAGGATATAGTTATGGAGATTAGCTAGCTAGCTAGCTAGCTAGATAGATATAGATATAGATATAAATTGATATAGATATGGAGATTGTTAGGAAATGGTTATTTGTCTAACTAGTTGGTCAGGAAATATATAAACCAACAATGTATGTTTGAAGTCAGAAAGGTATTATATTGCTTTAAGACTATATTGCATCATCCTGTATCCTGATTGGCTAAGCTCTGTACGCAATGTACTTAAGGGAAGTCAGGATCATGGCTTGTGTGGATACTACATCATTTTACCTGCTTATTTGCTGTAACTCTCTACCTGATCTCTCTGCATGATCACCGTTTGATCATAGCTACATGTCGCTTTCTACTATTTATCGAATGTTTTGATATTGAACTTGTTCCTATTTTGAAACTCAAGAAGAACTGTTTTATTGTGTATGACCACCACTGGTAAGAAGACTTTGTACTTGGAATATCCCTGGATTGATAGATAATGTTGTGGTCCGCCAGCAGCCTGCAGAGCTGGCAGCAGAGTCAGACAGTGAGGAGGCTGGGGAGGAAAATGGGCCAGTCCTGGAGTCTGGGGAAGGCCCAGACAAGGACTCTGTGTCGGAGGCAGAGATGGGGCCAGGGCCATCTGGGAGCGATGCGTGGACTCCAGAGCCTCCGGAGGCAGACAGCAGAGGAACAGGAGGAGCCTGTTCCTAGTGCATGCATGAGAAGAGCTGCCAGAAGGCAAGATCAGCTGAAGCAAAAAGGACAACTCGGGAGTAAGGCCAGGAGATGTTTGGCCACTCCCATAAGTCTTAAAAGAGCAGCAAGGAGCCGTTGGGTTCTTTGTAGAAAAGCAACGTTGATTCAGGGGTGAAACGTTACATTTGTTACTACCGGTTCTGTGGGTGTGGCTTGGTGGGTGGGGGATAATGTGGGCGTGGCCAACTTTTTTTTTTTTAACTTTTCAAAGCATTTTTTCTAATGCTTTGAAAAGCCTCTCTGCTGATCAGGCAACTCAGCTGGGATCGTCAGAGACTTTTCAAAGCATTTTTTTTACCACCTCTTCAGCCAAGAGGTTGCAGAAATAAATGCTTTGAAAAGCCTCTGAGGAGCCCAGCTGAGCCGTGCGATCATCAGAGGTTTTTTTTTTTTTTTACTTTTAAAAGCATTTTTTCTAATGCTTTGAAAAGCCTCTGCCGATCAGGCAACTCAGCTGGGATTGTCAGAGAGGCTTTTTAAAAAATGCTTTGAAAAGCCTCTCTGAGGATCAGGCAACTCAGCTGGGATCGTCAGAGACTTTTCAAAGCATTTTTTTTACCACCTCTTCGGCCAAGAGGTTGCAGAGAAAAATGCTTTGAAAAGCCTCTGACGATCCCAGCTGAGCCGCGCGATCATCAGAGGCTTTTTTTTTAAAACTTTTAAAAGCATTTTTTCGTCGGAAGAGGTGGTAGAAAAAATGCTTTTAAAAGTAAAAAAAAAAAGCCTCTGATGATCCTGCAGCTCAGCTGGGCATGGTGGGGGGGGGGGCGCAGGGATTTTTGCTACCGGTTCTCCGAACCACCTGCCGCCATTGCTACCGGATCAGGTGATACGGTCCGAACCGGGAGCATTTCACCCCTGCATTGATTCCCGTGCTTCTTGTCAGCGTCTCTTGAACTTTCTGAGGCTTTTGCCAAGAAAAGCCTTTGGCAGGTTGCCAAAGATATCAAAGGTTGGCAATAAGGCCATAGGACAGGTGATGAAGAATTTTGTGTTGGACTAAGCTGAGAATGAATTAATTCTCAGCTGTTTTAATAAAATAAGTTTGTTCAGGACTGAATTGTGTTTGGTAATCACTACGTGGGCCTCGGTCACAACAGATAGATAGATATAGATATAGATTGTATATTTATTTATATATATTTGTTTTCTGAGGTTTTCGCGGGTGTTTGTATGTAGGTCTTTGGTTATTCGGGTTTTCTCCCGCGTAAAATTGGAGGTTTCTTGGCAACGTTTCGACGAAGTCTCATTCATCATCTTCAGGCTGGTGTCCTCGGCTTCGTGCTTCTAGGAGCAATGTGTGTGATCGCAGCTATAAATATATATATTTATAGATACACAGACATGAACAGAAGCATACAAATATATATACACACACATACACACATACATACAAAACATATATGTGTGTGTGTATATACATATAGATAGAGATACAGATATATGTATAGATTGTATATTTATTTATATATATTTATAGATAAACACACACAAACAGAAGCATACAAATACACATACACACACACACACACACACACACACACATACATACATATGAAGAAATATGATTTTAACTGCTATTTTAGCAATATTTTTTTAAAAAAAACCCTCTTATTCCAAACTGGCAGATTTTGCGGGCGTCTTCTCAGGGCTCCTGACCCCATTAAGGAGAAGGCTCCCTCCCTCCCTCCTTCCCTTCCCATGGAAATGGAGCCTTGAGCGAAAGCAGATCAAATTGGCGAGAAATGACAGGTGAGGCTGGGATTCTTGCATTCAAATGCAAAACTCATCACGTCTTGAAATATATTCCAAATCCCAAACCAGGCAAGGAAAGCTGTAGGGCCCTCCGATGACAAAGGAGCGAAGGGAGGGGGTGGGGGATTTTTGGGGGTGGGAGGGGAGAGATGCAAGGAATGTAAATGAATTCTCCAATCTCTGTCTTATTTCATTTAGAATTTAGAATAACAGAGTTGGAAGGGACCTTGGAGGTCTTCTAGTCCAACCCCCTGCCCAGGCAGGAAACCCTACACCACTTCAGACAAATGGTTATCCAACATCTTCTTAAAAACTTCCAGCGTTGGAGCATTCACAACTTCTGGAGGCAAGTTGTTCCACTGATTAATTGTTCTAATTGGTAACTTTACCTAAAAAGGTAAAGAATTTGGGGGTGATCGGTGTGTGGGGGGGGATTTAGGCCAATCGACTTAGTGTCTGTTCTGGTTATTGGAATAAACTGGTAATCCACAGGGTGGGGAAAATATCTGAGTATGTTGAAGATATTTTGTTCAAGAGAAATCAGCATCGGCTGCAAAGATAAATCCCGACTCACCTACATTTTAGATTCTTAGGTTGGGTTTTTCAGAAGAAATTTGTCTGAAATGGTATCTAGGGTCTCCTGCTTGAGCAGAGGGTGGGACTAGAAGACCTCTGAGGTCCCTTCCAACTCACTTGTGAGACCATTGAAAGACTCATGGATGGAGGTGGAACGGTGGAGACAGGACACTCAGACTTTCAAAAGCTTTTAGAAGTTCTTGAGATAACTTAGTGGCCATGGCATGGTTTCCCCAGTTGCAATGGATGGCTGTGAAAGTTGGACCATATGGAAGGCTGAGGGCCAAAGAATTGGGGCCTTTGAACTCTGGTGCTGGGGAAGACTCCTGAGAGTCCCTTGGACTGCAAGGCGATCCAACCGGTCAGTCCTAGAGGAGATCAACCCTGACTGCTCTTTAGAAGGCCAGATCCTGAAGATGAAGCTCGAATCCTTTGGCCACCTAAGGAGAAGGAAGGACTCCCTGGAGAAGAGCCTAATGCTGGGAACGATTGAGGGCAAAAGAAGAAAGGGACGGCAGAGAACGAGGCGGCTGGATGGAGTCACTGAAGCAGTCGGCGTGAGCTTAAATGGTCTCCGGGGGTTGGTAGAGGACAGGAATGCCTGGAGGAATGTTGTTCATGGGGTTGCGATGGGTCGGACACGACTTTGCAACTAACAACAACAAAAGTAGCCATGGAGAAGAAGACCTTCCCTTTGATGGATGGCCAACTGGTTGAAAAACCAAAGAAGCATCAACCGTTCAAAGGAAAACATGGAGTCCCTAAAGGACACTCGGACTTTCAAAAGCTTTTAGAAGATCTTGAAGACCACTTGGTGGCCATGGAGAAGAAGACCTTCCCTTTGATGGACTGCTAACTGGTTCAAAAACTCGCAAAATAGGGGCCACCCTCTTTTTTTATTTGAAACTCTTGGGTTTCCAAGGTTTTAGAAGACTTTCTAAAGTCTTTCAAAGACTTTCAAAAGCTTTTAAAAGCTCTTGAGTAAACTTAGTGGCCATGGAGAAGAAGATTGTCCCTTTGATGGACGGCCAACTGGTTGAAAAGCCAAGCAAGCCACAACCGTTAGAAGAAATTGACATTTTTTTGGTTTTCATAAGAAGACAGGAATCTGTGTCTGGGCCAGGGCTTTTTAACTGGTTGATAAATGATTATGGTGAGCAAAGGGCTTCCCAAAGACAGGTCATCCTCGACTTACAACAGCTCATTTAGTGACTTGTTCAAAATTACAATGGTACTGGAAAAAGTGACTCACAACCGCTTTTCAGAGCTACGACCATTGCAACATCCCCATGGTCACATGATCAAAATTCAGAGGCTCAGCAACTGGCATGGATTTATGATGGTTGCAATGGTCCAGGGTCATGTGATCCCCTTTTGCGACCTTCTGACAAGTAAAGTCCATGGGGGATTCTTCCTTTTTCCCCCTCCTTCCCTCCCTCCCCTCCCACCTTTTCTCCTGCCCTCCCTCCCCCCTTCCTTCCTTCCTCCCTTCCCCATCCATCCATCCATCCATCCATCCATCCATCCATCCATCCATCCACCTTCTCTTCTGCCCTCTCTCTCTTCTCTTCCTTCCTTCCTTCCCTTCCTTCCATCCATTCATCCATCCACCTTTTCTCCTGCCCTCTCCCCCTTTTCTCCTTCCTTCCTCCTTCCCTTCCTCTCTCCCTTCCCCTTCCTTCCTTTCTCCCTTCCTCCCTCCCTCCCCCCTTCCTTCCTTCCTCCCTTTCCCATCCATCCATCCATCCATCCATCCA
>NW_027256882.1:292800705-292803205 GCF_029215685.1 Pituophis catenifer annectens | reverse complement strand
GTTAATTTGGGTATCTTTGTAATGAATTCTTTTTTTTGGTGAGGAAGCTAAGCAAAAAGGATCTAAGGTTTCTCCACCGCTCTCCTCCATTAAATTTAGATTCTACGTTCATTAAAGCAGAGAGCTTGTCTTGTTATACTATTTATACTATTCCATAAAACGCTGTGTGTATACGGATGATATACACCTACCTAAGACAAATGCATGTTAAATGCACTATTAACATTAATAGAGTTGGAAAAAGCCAGTTATTCCTTCTTCTTCTTCTTTTTAACACTGGAAAGAATGGAACTGAGTATGGGTTTTTCCCCCTGCAGGAGCAGGTTCCACAGGAAGGAGCAACCGGGAGGGAGGGAGGGAGGGAGGAGAGAGAGAGAGAAGGAAGGAAGGAAGGAAGGAAGGAAGGAAAATGTAAGGGAAGGAAGATGGAAGGAAGGAAGAAGGGAGGATGAAAGGGAGGGAGGAAAGGGAGGAAGGAAGGAAGGAAGGAAGAAGGAAGGAGGGAAGGAAGGAAGAAAGAAGGAAGGAAAATATAAAGGAAGGAAGATGAAAGGGGAGGAAGATGAAAGGAAGGAAGAAGGGAGGATGAGAGGGAGGGAGGGAGAAAAGGAAGAAAGGAAGGAGGGAAGGAAGGAAAGAAAGGAAAAAGGAAGGAAAATGCAAGGGAAGGAAGATGGAAGGAAGGAGAGAAGGAAGGATGAGAGGGAGGGAGGGAAGGGAGTAAGAAAGGAAAGAAAGAAGGAAGGAAGGAAAATATAAGGGAAGGAAGATCAAAGGAAGGAAAAAGGGAGGATGAGAGGGAGGGAGGGAGAAAAAGAAGGAAGGAAGAAGGAGGGAAGGAAGGAAAGAAAAAAGGAAGGAAAATGTAAGGGAAGGAAGATGGAAGGAAGGAGAGAAGGAAGGATGAGAGAGAGGGGAGGAAGGGAGGAAGGAAGGAGGAAGGAAGGAACGAACGAACGAACGAACGAAGATGGAAGGGAGGGGAAGATGGAAGGAAGGACGGAGAGACAGGAGGGAAGGAAGGAAGGAGGAAGGAAGTGAGGAAGGCAGGCAGGAAGAAAGGAAGGAGAGGAACAATGAAAGGAAGGAAGGAGAGAAAGAAGGAAGATGGAAGGGAGGGGACGAGGGAAGGAGAGAAGGAGGAAGGAAAGGAAGGAGAGTCAGAGGAAGAAAGGGAGGAAGGAAGAAAGGAAAATGTGAGGGAGGAAGTGAAGGAACGAAGGAAGATAGATAGATGCAAGTGTATACACAAACCCACACACAGACCCACAGAGTTTAACCTGAGGCGGTTTGCAAACAGAAGTGATTTTCTTGGCAACGTTGTCCATTTCTTGCAGACGATGAATGAAACCTGCTCTAGCTGTTAAATCAGCAAATTACTCAATTCTGAAAGCGATCACGTGGCAGTCAAATTCGTCCTATTTTTTCCAGAGCTGCGAAAGCTCTTGCAACAGGGACATTGTGTGAACTCCAAAGCAAACATCCTTGGCACACCAGCAGATCGACACTTTGCCACGCCCCCAGTTGTCCTCCCAGAAGAGAACAAATGCAGTGTCCCGGCTGAATTGTCAGGACCCACCCGTGTCTCTCGACCTTGGCAACTTTAAGACACGTGGGCTTCAACTCCCAGCATTCCCCGGCCAGTCTTGATGGTTTCCTTCAATTCTTCCTGATGTGGACATCTCAAACTGGACCGCTCTCCATCCTTCCCCTCATTTCCACTTGAGTCCTGTTGTAACTCACATTTTGCTAATCTTGACACTTGGGTGTAGATGAACGAGTCTAATTTTGCTGGCAGGCGAACTCTAGGAGGTCACCAAGGTTGAGAAACATCGACCTAGCTTAACAGTTGTCAGGAGTTGGGTTGTGTTCTATCATGCCGAGGTGGACAGTGAGTTCTACCATGGACAAACTTGAATAAAATTTCATTCCATTCCGTTCCGTTCCATTCCATATCCTATCCTATCCTACCCTACCCTAGTCCACCCCACTCCACTCCACTCCACTCCACTCCACTCCATTCCATATTTTAGTCGAGGTGGCTCAGTGGTTAGAATGCAGTATTGCAGGCTACGTCTGCTGCCTGCCGGCTGCCTCTAATTTAACAGTTCAAATCTCAGCAGGCTCAAGTCATCCATCCTTCCGAGGTGGGTAAAGAGAGGACCCAGATTGTTGGGGGCAAGAGGCTGACTCTGTAAACTGTTTAGAGAGGGCTGTAAAAGCACTGTGAAGCAGTAAGTTTAAGTTTTGGTTATTATATTTTATTCCATTCCATTCCATTCCATTCCATATTTTCTATTCTATTCTATTCTATTCTATTCTATTCTATTCTATTCTATTCTATTCTATTCTATTCTATTCTATTCTATTCTATTCTATTCCATTCCTCTCCACTCCACTCCACTCCACTCCACTCCACTCCACTCCACTCCACTCCTAATTCATATTCCATTCCATTCCATTCCATTCCATTCCATTCCATTCCATTCCATTCCATTCC
>NW_027256882.1:292735705-292798205 GCF_029215685.1 Pituophis catenifer annectens | reverse complement strand
GTCCCTCTTCTTTCTCTCTCTCTCTCTCTTTCTTTCTTCTTTCTTTCTTTCTCTCTCTTTTTCCTTCTCTCTTTCTCTCTCTCTCTTCCCCCTCTCTCTTTCTTTCTTTCTTTCTTTCTTTCTTTCTTTCTTTCTTTCTTTCTTTCTTTCTTTCTTTCTTTCTTTCTTTTTTCTCTTGCTTGCTTTCTTTCTCTCTCTCTTTCTTCCCTCCCCCCCTCTCTCTCTTCTCTTTTTCTTTTCAATCAGATTTTCTGGATTGAATCCAGTTTATCCTGGGCTTTAACTCAAAACTCTGTATCTGACTTCTTTCTTTCTTTTCTTTTTTCCCCCCAAAGTGGATTATGGTTCCAATTGGACCAGGGCTAATTGATACATCCCTAATATTTGCCCACCGTGGTTGATGAGGGGTGAGCAATCCATAATCCCTCCAAGATAAAATCAGCATTGCACATGTATTCTCCAAAATTGCAACAGTTCAACGCCTATTTTCCCTTAGCCCCTTTTGAGAATCTGTCAGGGATCTTCCACTGGGTGGGTCAAATTCTTTCCAGATGTTCACCCTCTCTGTGTGATTCAAGTCCATCGTCTCAAGATTTTTTGACTCTCCGTGTAGACACCCTAATATCTGAGCTGCCTGCTAGCAAATTCCAGTTCTGACATAGAAGATAACACAACCAGCAACACAACACAAATTCAACCAACTGGCATCATACAAAATATCTGAAAGATTAGCGAAAGAACAAAAAACTGGTCCATCGAGATATCTGGTGCTCTTTTCCCCCAGATATTCCACAAATCTGTTAAGCCCTCTAAACCATCCTTATCATCCCACAGGAAAATCATCATCCTCTTTTAATGACTTCGTAATCCCTTGCAGGGTGGAGTCTGGGCAACCGAATGGAGCTAGCAGAGTGTTTACTGGCCGGATGCTCTTCCTGTTGCCAATGAGGTGTTTTGTTCAGCAGATATATTCTCAGTGTGCTCAGAGAGAGAAATATCTCCTCCACCTAGGACCAAACTCACAGCCTCCTGACTGTGAGGCCAGAGCTCGACCTCCAGGCCACCGCACCACTCCACCCCACATGCAAATCTTAGTAATAAAATAGATGCCATTTTGCAACATTTTTTTTTCTTCAAATTTTGATAGATAGATCGTGATGCTGTGCTCCCAAAGCAAACAACCAATCTCGTTGGGTGATGTTATAATTGGACTACAAGCAAAAAAGTAGCCAGTGATTTAACACACCTTGATTAAGATGTGGTAAGACCGATAAAAAGCAGCATCAAATGATTACAAGCCCTTCGGCGGCCCATCTTAGGCGAAGTCAAACCTTGCTTTCATTCCCCCTTAAGCCATGAAATGAAAGAACAAGGACCGAACAAACTCACATGATGGTCAACAGCTCAGCCTTAGAAAAACACGCCAACAAATCAAAGTGGCAATCATAAAACTTTTGCTAAGTCAACACCCAAGTGTGTGTTTCTTAACAGGGACTCCTAGCTGCTTCCTAAGCAACTATCGGTCCCTTTTTTAAAAAAAAATAATAATCAAATAATCATTGAATATGAGCCACGGCGACGCAACCTGAAGGCGATTTAATGAAGAGCTGTCTTGAGAATTGGGTGTGGAGGTGGATTGTGTTACTAACGGATCTCCACGCAGCTCCGAAAATCCCACAAACAACAATGACACACCATCATGCCAGAAGCTATAAAGAAAGAATCCAGCTACCTCCTCGGCTTTCGCTGTCCGCTGGTTTCACCTGGATCGGCCTGTTCATCTGTGAAGAGAGAGAAGAAAAGAAAAGAAGCACCATTTAGAAAGGATTCACGGAGTACAGAATTACAGACTGGCCCCAGAGTGGGGTGGGAATGGAGATTTTGCAATATCCTTCCCCTGGAGTGGGGTGGGAATGGAGATTTTGCAGTATCCTTCTGCAAAGGATACTGCAAAAGGTATCAAGCCACACCCACAGAACCGGTAGTAAAAAAAAAAAAAATGGATTTCACCACTGCTTTGAATGTACACTAATCAACATACATTAAAATGAAATTTCGTTGTATACAGTTCTCAAAGGATCAATATGCACTACATGAACATGACAAAATAAATAAATGCAAAATTATGCATATACCCACATATATTCTATGATACAGAGAAACAACCCACTCTACTTTGGAAGTATACACGTGCATGGCGAGAAAAACAAATCTTACAAATTTACCAGACGGATGGCCTAGGGAACAAAACTGTTACAGAATCCAGTAGTCCTGCTAGAGATACATCGAAACCTCCTCCCAGAGGGGAGCAACAGAAACAGACCATGGAGTGGGTGTGCGGGGTCTCTAACAATGCTTTGAGCTCTATGCACATAGTGCTTATAAGCAGCATCCTGAATGACGGGAAGCGAGCTTCCTAACATCTTCTCTACTGTCCTCACCACTCTCTGTAGGGACTTTCTATTTGAGGCACCATAGCCACCATACCAAACAGGGATGCAGTTTGATAAAACGCTCTCAATTGTGCCTCTGTCAAAAGTGGCCAGGACAGAAAGAAAAAGATGTGCTCTCCTCATCCGATACAGGAAATGCAGATGCTGATTTGCACACTTCACTAAGGATGACAGGTGGAGAGACCAGTTCAGATTGTTAGTTATCTGCTCCCCCAGATACTTAATACTGTGGACCACCTGTATAGCTGCATCCTTGATACTGAGTGGAGTATGACCATGCCGGCTCTTTCTAAAATCTACAATGGTCTCCTTTGTTTTATTAAGTCTCCTGATTTGTAAAGGACTGTTTATATATTTATTATTTATTTTATTTTATTTTATTCAATTTGTATACCGCCCTTCTCCTAGTGGACTCAGGGCAGTGCACAGCCAAAACTAAAACACATACCAATACAAAATTTAAAATTTTTAAAAGAATTTCATAACTTTGGCCCCAAAATTTAAAACATTCAAACTAAAACCCATTGACAATTTAAAAAACTAAAAAAGCTAGAAAAGCTAGAAAAGCGGGGGGGGGGGGGAATTTCACGCCAGCCCTGCTTGATGGAAAAGAAAAGTTTTTAGGGCACGGCGAAAGACCCGGAGATCCGATATCTTTCGTATCTCCGGGGGCAAGCTGACATTGCCTGGCTGACAGCACCCTGAGGAGGCCCTCTTTGTGGGAGCGTACTGGTCGATGGGAGGCTATTGGCGGCAGAAGACGGTCCCGCAAATATATATATTATTTATTTATTTATTATTTTTTTATTCATTCATTCATTCATTCTGTTGTGACCCAGGCCCAAGTAGTTAGTATTAAATACAAACAGTTCGAAAACAAACAGACTTTAATAGAACAGCTGAGAATTAACTCATTCTCAGCATACTCCAAACTAAATTAAAGCAAATTCTTCAAAACACCATTCCTCAGTTTATCACCGACCTTGGGATAATTAGGCAAACTGCCAAAGGCTTTTCTTGGCAAAAGTTCAGAAGCAGAAGACGCCGACAAGAAATGAATACAGTGAAACAAGAAGCAATTCTCTCAATTTGGTTTTCCGGCAAAGAGGCCAAGAGCCGCTGCTGGTTTGTTTTAAGCCTTATGGGAGAGGCCAATCATCTCTTGGCCCTACTCCCGAGTCGTCCTCTCTGCTCCTGCCTTCTGGCAGCTCTTCTCATGCGCGCACTAGGAACAGACTCCTCCTGTTCCTCTGCCTCTCTACTGTCAGCCTCTGGAGGCTCCGAAGTCTGCACAACACTCCCAGATGGCCCTGGCGCCATCTCTGCCTCCGACACAGAGCCCTCATCCGGGCCTTCCCCAGCCTCCAGGACTGGCCCATGTTCTTCCTCAGCCTCATTGTTGTCTGACTCCGCTGCCAGCTCCGCAGGCTGCTGGCGGACCACAACACATTCATTCATTCATTCATTCATTCATTCATTCATTCATTCATTTAGAACATTTAGAACATTTAGATGACTGCCCAACTCACTCATGAGCAGGGGTAATGTCATAAACCCCATCCTTCTTTCCTTTGAACCAAACTGCATACCCAACTCACAACCACTCATTTAGGGATAGTTCAAAGTTACAACAGCACCGAAAAAAGAGAGATTGATGACCATGCTTCACACTTAAGACCGTTGCAGCATTCCCCGTGGTGATGTGATCAAATTCGGACGCTTGTCCTTGGCCTGTATTTATAACAGTTGCAGCGTCCTGGAGTCCCGTGATCATCTTTTGCGACCTTCTGACAAACAAAGTCAATGGGGAAGCCTGATTCACTTAACAACCATTTTCCCAAGTTAACAGTTGCAACTGACTCATATTTATGACAGTTGCAGTGTCCCGGGGTCATGCGATCCCCTTTTGAGACCTTCTGGCAAACAGAGTCAAGGAGGAAGCCAGATTCACTTCACAAGCACGTTACTAACTTAACAACTGCAGTAATTCACGGAACAACGGCGACAAGGAAGGTCGTAAAACAGGGCAAAACTCCCTGAAGAATTGTCATGGAAACTGTGGGCTTCATTGTGGTCGTACGTCGAGGACCACCTGTAGACAACTACAGGGACGTTTCCCCATTTTTAAAAAAGCTGCAGAAACCCAAATCTCTGGATGCAATCATTAGAATTAGAATAGAATAGAGCTGGAAGGGACCTTGGAGGTCTTCTAGTCCAACCCCCTGCTCAAGCAGGAGACTCTATACCCATGATGGCGAACCTATGGCACGTGTGCCACAGGTGGCACGCGGAGCCATATCTGTGGGCACACAAGCATTGCCCTAGCTCAGCTCCAGCATGCATGAGTGTGCCGACCAGCTCAATTTTGGCCTTCTGGGCCCACCAGAAGTCGGGAAACAGGCTGTTTCCGGCCTCTGGAGGGCCTCCGGGGAGGTGGGGAAGGCAGTTTTCGCCCTCCCCAGGCTCCTAGAAAACCTCTGGAGCCTGGGGAGGGCAAAAAACAGGCCTACCAGGCCCACCGTGTCATCGTGTGCCAAAAGCGGGGAAAGCACAGGGGGGTTGCAAGTACATGCGCGAGGGGGCGGGGCGCATTGAATTATGGGTGTGGGCACACATGTGCACGATCCCCCTGCGCTTTCCCCCATTTTTGGCACGCGATGGCGAAAAGGTTAGCCATCACTGCTCTATAACATGTCAGACAACTGACTGTCCAGTCTCTCCTTAACCATCCTGAACAGTGCGTTAAGCCTCTCACCATGTTCGTCGCAAGTGTGATTAGAGTCACCGTCACTTTGCATCTAAGCACGCTTTCCCTCTTGAGATGCAGAGATGGTGCGAATGGCTGGGCTCTCCATCACGTTAACCTACTTGCCTGCCGCTTTGATCGCTTCTAAATGCTAAATATGTTTGCGGAGCAATTAGAATAAATCTCGATCGCGGTTACGAAAGGCTTTGCGAGACACGCTGCCAAGAAGGGTAGTAAAAAGAAAGGAGAGAAGGAACGGCCTCCGGCGGACACCCCTGAGAATTCAGGAGTACACACCGCAAGGAGGGTGGGAGGAGAAGCCGTTTCTGGTGCCTGAAGATGTGAGCTGGCAGCTCTCAATCGGAACAGAGCTGGAAGAGACCTTGGAGGTCTTCTAGTCCAACCTCCTGCTTGAGCAGGAGATCCTATGCCATACTGGACAAACTGTTTGTCCAATATCTTCTTAAAAACTTCCAGTGATGGAGCACCCACAACTTCTGGAGGCAAGCTGTTCCACTGAATAATTAACAGAATAACAGAGTTGGAAGGGATCTTAGAGGTCTTCTAATCCAACCCCCTGCTCGAGCAGACCTTATACCATTCTGAAGGTCTTAAAACCTTCAGTGATGGAGCACCCATCAGATAGCAGAACCGGAAGCGTCTTCCAGTCCCAACCCCTGTTCAAGAATGATAGTCTATACTCTGTGGCACATGAACCTATGGCACGCGTACCACCATATTGGTGGGCATGCGAGCATTGCCCTACCTCAGGTCCAGCGTGCGTGTGTGCACTGGCCAGCTGATTTTCGGGCCTTCCGGGCCCACCAGAAGTCAGGAAATAGGCTGTTTCTGGCCTCCGGAGGGCCTCTAGGGTGGAGGGAAAGGCCGTTTCCCCCCTCCCCAGGCTCCTAGAAAGGCCCTAGAGCCTGGGGAGAGCAAAAAACGAGCCTTCCGGTCCCACCGGAAGTCAGCAAATGGGCCGTTTCTGGCCTCCAGAAGGCCTATGGCAGGGTGGGGAAGGCCATTTTCACCCTCCCCAGGCTCCTAGAAAGCATCTGGAGCCTGGGGAGGGTGAAAAACAGGCCTACTGGGCCCACTGTGCCAAAAGGGGGGGGGAGTTCAGGGGAATGGGGTGCATTGATTTATGGGTGTGGGCATGCACCTGCATGACCTCTTCCGCTCCGCCTGCTTTTGGCACATGATGGCAAAAAGGTTAGCCATCACTGTCCTATACCATTTCAGACAAGTGGCTGTCCAGTCTCTTCTTAAAAACTTCCAGTGGTGGAGCACCCACGACTTCTGAAGGCAACTTCCATTCCACTGGTTGATTGTCCTCCCTGTCAGGAAATTTCTCCTTAATTCCAGGTTGCTTCTCTCCTCGATGAGTTTCTCTCCTGAATTATTACAATTACCTCCATTGTATTCTCTGTAACCTAGTTTGTCCCTTTATGGAATCATCTGGGTTAGCCCCATCATTGGGCTGATTCTGAGAGGGAGTAGCAATGACTGGTCCCCAATTTTTACGGCTTGGTGGCCCAGCGGGGGAAGAGGGAGAAGAGGGGAAGTGACCCGCTATCAGGGTGGATTTGATTTAAATCGAGTTGATTTAAATCACAATTTAAATCACTAGTAAAAAGGCTTGATTTAAATCAACTCGATTTAAATCCTAATTTTTAAAGAGCAACTGTCATCTCTGCTACTCCTTTGACCCACTGTTGACTCACCGATAGTCCCTACATAACTAAGCTCCATTTCAGGCTGAATAAACTAAATTATTTATGTATCTTAAATAGAAAACTATCTTACAATAGATTTTTACCCCAAAAGTTTTTTATTAAAATAAATTTGATAAAAATAAAAAAAATCCAATTTAAATCAAAAAAATCCAATTTAAATCAAAAAAATCTGATTTTTTTGATTTTTTTTTAAAAAATCATTGATTTTTATCCACCCTGCCTGCTAGTCACACAAGTTGAACTGGTGCATGATAGAAGCACGATAAACCCAAAACTATGAATTGGAATATGGAATCTGACAAGCCTATATTAATCTGGGAAAACACACAACACTATCAAAGAAATGTCCAACTACAATATCTCTATATTTGGGAGTGAGTGAAATGCGCTGGCTTGAAAATGGAATGTGTAGAATAGGAGATTATACTATCTACTACTCTGGTGAAAATAGTAAACATCATCGAAATGGAGTAGCAATAATCGCAAACAATCTTGTAAATAAATGCCTCAAATCCTTTATTCCTGTATCCGATAGAGTGATGATGAACCAAATAAAGAGTACTCTGGTAAATATGAATGTTATATAAGTTATACAACTCCCATGGCTGACAGTGATGGTAAATTGATAAAAATAGGACCACCAACATGATTGCCAATGTCCGATGACGGATATGGCACAAGAAGAAGAAAGCACAGAAAAGATTATTATTGTTACCTCTAGACAAGAATCTAGTCATCAATTCATGGTCAGAGCTAAATCGGTGCTAGGGAAGGGCCGACAGAATTCACTGCAGACTGGAGTTGGCTCTCTTGTGGCAACGCAATGACTCTAGGTTTAGGTTTATTAAATTTGTATACCGCCCTTCTCCCGAAGGACTCAGGGCGGTGAACAGCCAAAATTAAAATACATACAGTAGAAAAATTAAAATAAATTAAAACAGAATTAAATCAGTTTGGCTTCCCTAAATTTTTTTTAAACCCTTTACCCATAAAATAGCCCATTAAAATTTTAAGACAGCCCGGCTTCCTGGAATAAGAAGGTCTTCAACGCTCGGCGGAAAGTATGGAGGTCCGGGATCAGTCGTATTCCTGGGGGTAGCTCCTTCCAGAGGGCGGGTGCCCCCACAGAGAAGGCTCTCCCCCTGGGGGTCGTCAATTGACATTGCTTGACCGACGGCACCCTGAGAAGACCCTCTCTGTGGGAGCGGATTGGCCGGTGGGAGGTTATCAGTGGCAGAAGGTGGTCTCGTAAATATCCAGGCCCTAAGCCATGGAGCGCTTTAAAGATGAGAACCAATACCTTGAAGCGCACCCGGAAGACCACCGGTGCCAGTGCAGCTCGCGCAGGAGAGGTGTTACATGGGAGCGCCATGTCGCCCCCATAATTACCCGCGCGGCTGCATTCTGGACCAGCTGGAGCCTCCTGGTGCTCCTCAAGGGGAGCCCCATGTAGAGAGTGTTGCAGTAGTTCAGGCGAGAGGTGACGAGGGCGTGAGTGACCATGCATAAGGAGTCCCAATCCAGAAAGGGACACAACTGGCGTATCAGGCGAACCTGATAAAAAGCCCCCCTGGCCAAGGCTGTCATATGCTCTTCTAAAGACAGCCGTGCATCCAGGAGGATGCCCAAGTTACGAGCCCTCTCTGTGGGGGCCAATGACTCGCCCCCACTAGCCAGCGATGGCACCAGCTGGCTATATCGGGATGCCGGCAGCCACAGCCACTCGGTCTTGGAGGGGTTGAGTCGGAGCCTGTTCCTCCCCATCCAGACTCTAAACTGATGACACATATAACCCCTTCTTCCAGATTCTGCCTGCTCTTCTACATTAAAGTGTGGACGCTCATTTTCTTTATTATATTCTGTTTAATATACAAAAAAAGGGAGACATAGAGGGTAATTCCCCGCACACCGTGGTTTCTGCACTTCACAATGTTTTCCTAGCACAAAGACACAAACTGCATATACCCCCATACTGCAAACTGAAATCAGTTTGACAGAAGAGACACCAATTACGGGGAGAAACGCGGAAAGGGAAATAAGAAGTTAATTTTTTTTCCCCTTGCAGATGGAATATTCCCCCACTCGTCCCGCTACTCCAGCGGAAGAAAGCGAAGAGCGGAAAGAAAGAAAAGGTGTGGAACAACAGAGAATCTCATTCAGAGTTGGCCCAAGGTGCTTTGGAGTGGAATTAAAATTTTGCACGCCCATCCCAGTCTTTTCATTTCTGCCAAGTCTTGATTGCAACCTTTGAAACTTTTAAGTCTGAAGTTTCTTTACAGATTTGGCACATTTTTAAATATATATATATATTTTCCCCCGGAAAGGCAGAAAATGTATTTCTCAGCAGTTTAAATACTTTCAAATCCACATTAAAATGAGCACTTTGAGGAAGGAATCAAAGTACACAGGAAATTATTTCGAAATGGGAAGACACAATTTGAAAGAAAATACGCATTTTAAATAGGCTTGTATCGCGTCGCATTTCGCAGGATGTTTCTAAAGGTCTGGTTTTTTTAATGAGAGGAGCTGGCTGGGTTTATTATTACACGGGAACACCTGCAACCGACTGAGTTCACACATCATGCCGGTTCAATTCCCTTAACTATGGTTTGTAAAATAAACCACAGCTGGCTGGATTCACACAACAGACTAGCCAAGGGACACATAACTTTTTCTACACTCGTCCTAAAGGTGCTTTTTTCTTCAAGGGACAACTGGACTTTTTGGTTTTTCTTTGAAGATGTTTCATTTCTCATCCAAGAAGCTTCTTCAGCTCTGACTCAGAGCTGGGTAAAATGCTCCCGGTTCGGACTGGATCGCCCAATCCGGTAGCGATGGCGGTGGGTGGTTCGGAGAACTGGTAGCAAAAATCCCTGCACCTCCCCCCACTCCATGCACAGCTGAGCCACGCGATCATCAGAAGCTGTTTTTTAAACTTTTAAAAGCATTTTTTCTACAACCTCTTCGGCTGAAAAAATGCTTTTAAAAGTTTTTTAAAAAGCCTCTGACGATCGCGTGGCTCAGCTGGGATCGTCAGAGGCTTTTAAAATCATTTTCGGTGGAAGAGGTTGTAGAAAAAAAGGTTTTAAAAGCCTCTGATGATCCCAGCTGAGTTGCCTGATCATCTGAGGCTTTTAAAAGCATTTTTTTACAACCTCTTGGGCTGAAGAGGTTGTAGAAAAAATGCTTAAAAAAAAAAAAGTTGGCCACACCTACCCAGTCACATTACCCCCCACCCCCCACCAAGCCACACCCAAAGAACCAAACAAATTTTACATTTCACCATTGCTCTGACTGGATGGTGGGGAATGGAAGGACCATCCAGTCAGAGCTGAAGAAGCTTCTTGGATGAGAAGCGAAACGTCTTCAAAGAAAAAAACCAGAAAATCCAGTTGCCTCTTGGGGAAAAAAAAACAAAAAACTTTGGGACAACCATAACCTAGATCAGGGGTGGGTTCTAAATTTTTTTACTTCCGGTTCTATGGGTGTGGCCAATTTTGTGGGCGTGGCTTGATGTTCATGTGACAATTCTTTAGGATTTAGCAGAGGTACTGGTCTACCAGGCTTTTAATTGCTTGCAGAGCTGTACCGGTCTACTCATTTGTTTTTGGAGGCACCAGTCTACTCATTTGTTTTCTTTTAACACTGATCAGCTATAGGGCGGCCCTTTGAAGCTCCAGGGCTTCAGTTTTTGTCCCTCTAGCCCAGTGTTTCTCAACCTTGGAAGCTTGAAGATGGGTGGACTTCAACTCCCAGAATCCCCCAGCCAGCGCTCTAGCCAATCAGCTGGGACTCAGGAGGCAGCAATAGATTGGGGGTGGGGCCAAATTAAAGGTAAGAATAATGCAGGGGGGGGCGGGGGCTGGGGGGGGGGGCAGAACCAGTTCGGTGACATCATATCGTCACCGCTACCGGCTCGTCGGAACCGGGTGGAACCGGGAGGAACCCACCACTGACCTAGATGACTGAGAATCTCCATAGACATTTTCTACCCTTGGTTTTAAACAGTGCTAGGGACTGTTTAAACCCAGTGTGTGGGGTAGGGCAAGAAATGTAGTTAAACTAGGGAGTGGATTAAAAAAGAAATAGAAACCCAGACGACACCAGAGTAAATGAAAAAGGGGGATGGGAGGGGGGAAAAGAAAGAAGATTATAAGAATAAGTGTACAATTATGATGATAATACTGATAGAATAAATCTGAAAAGAAATTGAAAGAAAGTATATACAATTAGAATACAGGAGTTGCTCGGATACCAAACAAGGAGAATATTCCACAGCAAAGAAGATAGAAAGGAGAGAGGAGGAGAGGGTAGGAAGAGGAGAGGGAGGGAGAGGAATGGAAGAAAGGGAAAAGGAGAGGAAGGAAGGGTAGGGGACAGGAGTAGGAGAGAAGGTGAGAAGGGGGAAAAGAAGAGAGGAGTGGGGAAAGGAAGGGGAAGTAGGATGAGGTAGGAGAGGAGGAAGGAGAAAGTAGGTGAGGAGAGGAGGAAGGGAGGGAAGGGAAAGAAAGAAAGAAGAAGAAAGTTTGTTGCGAAATGAGGGAAGAAAGAGTAGAAGAGCAACTCCAAATGTAATTAAAATGCCTTATTTTAATGCTTTCTTTAAGGAAAACATGTAGGATTAATTATGTATAAGAAAATGTATATTTTATATTATACTGTATGTGTAAGAAATAAAACTGAAAAAACTTTTCAAAAAAAATAAGAAAAGAAATGTAGTTAGTCTTCAACTTACAACTATTCATTTAGTGACGTTTTGACATTCCAATGGCACTGAAAACAAGTAACTGATGACCGTTTTTCAAACAAACATTACTGCATCCTCGTGATCACATGATCAAAATTTTTTAAAAAGCCTCTGACGATCGCGTGGCTCAGCTGGGATCGTCAGAGGCTTTTAAAATCATTTTTGGTGGAAGAGGTTGTAGAAAAAAAGGTTTTAAAAGCCTCTGATGATCCCAGCTGAGTTGCCTGATCATCTGAGGCTTTTAAAAGCATTTTTTTACAACCTCTTGGGCTGAAGAGGTTGTAGAAAAAATGCTTAAAAAAAAAAGTTGGCCACACCTACCCAGTCACATTACACATCCCCCCCCCACCAAGCCATGCCCAAAGAACCGGTAGTAACAAATTTTACATTTCACCATTGCTCTGACTGGATGGTGGGAAATGGAAGGACCATCCAGTCAGAGCTGAAGAAGTTTCTTGGATGAGAAGAAACATCTTCATAGAAAGACTCTTTCTAGAGTCTCCACATCTTTTTTACATCGTGGTGACCAAAGCTGGATGCAGTCTTCCAAGTATTCCCAGATCTCTTGAGAAGGTTCCAACCCCAGGAAAGGTGGAAGGAAAGAGAAGAAGGAGGACAACCAACAGCAAGAGGGGATGGAGCCAACTATGGTGGTGAAGGGAGCACCACTGGAAAACCTGAAGGATCTAGTTAGGGAGAGATGGACTTGGAGGAAAACAACAATGCCCTCACTTTAATCCGGAGTGCACGTACACCCCATCTAGATGTTGGTGCAGGAGGTTCCCCCCTGCCCCCTTCTGTCCAGGTTCTCCCCAAGCTGGGATCACAAACCCTGACATCATTTTTCATGTCCAATTACAGTCGCGGTGGAGCCGCCATTCAAAGACAACGCAGGTATTCCTGTCAGAAAAGGTTTGAGTTACAAGAAGCGATGAATTACAGCAAAGCCTTTTTTTTTTCGCCCCCTCCAATTCTCCACAGAATGAAATGTCAGAGCCCGTCGCTCTCCATTTCTGAACCCCATCAGCTATCAGCTGGCAAAGGGATGAGACAAGGGACAGACGCTTGGGGGAATTGTGATTTGGTGGTTGGGAACTAGTTTTTTTCTCTTTCTTTCTCTTTCTCTCTTTCCTTTCTCTTTTTCTCATTCTCGTTCCTCCTCTTTCTCTCCCTTTCTCCTTTTCCTCCCTCCCTCAGTCCCTTCCTTCCTTCCATTTTACCTCTCTCCCTTATCTTTCTCCCTCCCTCCCCCTCCCTCCCTCCCTTCCTTTTTCCCTCCTTCCCTCTCATCTTCCTATCTTCCTCCCTCCCTCCTTCTCTCATCTTCTTCTTTCTTTCCTTCCTTCCTTCCTTCCTTCCTTCCTTCCTTCCTTCCTTCCTTCCTTCCTTCCTTCCTTCTTCTCCCTGCCACTTTTCCTTCCTTTCCTTCCTTCCCTCACTCCCATTTGTCCTTCCTTTCTTTCCTTCTCTCTCTCCCCTCCTACCCTTTTCTCCTCCCTTCCTCTTTCTTTTCCTCCCTCCCTTCCTTCTCTCCCTCCCCACTTTTCCTTCCTTCCCTTCCTTCCCTCACTCCCATTTCTCCTTTCTTTCTCTTTCCCCTCCCTCCCTCTCTCCCTTCCCTCACATTTCTCCTCCCTTCCTCTTTCTTTTCCTCCCTCCCTCCCCTCCCTCCCTCCCTCCCTCCCTCCTTCCTTCCTTCCTTCCTTCCTTCCTTCCTTCCTTCCTTCAAAAGTACCCAGGAAGAAAGCTATCATTTGAAAACAGAAGGAAACAAAGCATGCTATTCTCCACGTTTCATTAGGTTTATAATTTTCAATAGCAGGAGGTTTCACTGCCTGAGGTAGATGTGAGTTTATACTAATTGAAATGAGCACTCTCTGCTCCAGGCAGGGAGACGGAGACCTTGTTCTACCACTTTATAGGACCAGGCATCAATCTGAAGTAAGAATTGCAGCTTTTGGCCATTTCAAAACCCCCACACTCTTGCAAGATGCTGATTCGTACTTGTAAACCACTCACAATCACTTAGAAAGTGACATGGGTGCTGTATAAATTTGATTAATAAATAAGAATCACCATCCTCCTCCTCTTCTCCTTCCTTCTCCTTTTTCTCCTCTTCTCCTTTTTCTCCTCTCTCCTCCTTTTTCTCCTCTTCTTCTCATTTTCCTCTTTTCCACCTGCTCCTTCCTCCTCTTCTTTTCTCCTTTTCTCTCCTCCTCCTCCTCTTCTTCTTTATCTCCTCCTCTCCTTTGTCCTCTTCTCCTTTTTTCTCCTCTTCTTCTCATCCTCCTCTTTTCCACCTCTCCTTCCTCCTCTTCTTTTTCTCCTTTTTCTCTCCTCCTCCTCCTCTTCTTCTTCTTTATCTCCTCCTCTCTCCTTTGTCCTCTTCTCCTTTTTTCTCCTCTTCTTCTCATCCTCTTTTCCACCTCTCCTTCCTCCTCTCCTTTTTCTCCTTTTTCTCTCCTCCTCCTCTTCTTCTTCTTTATCTCCTCCTCTCCTTTGTCCTCTTCTCCTTTTTTCTCCTCTTCCTCTCATCCTCTTTTCCACCTCTCCTTCCTCCTCTCCTTTTTCTCCTTTTTCTCTCCTCCTCCTCTTCTTCTTCTTTATCTCCTCCTCTCCTTTGTCCTCTTCTCCTTTTTTCTCCTCTTTCCTAATCCTCCTCTTTTCCACCTCTCCTTCCTCCTCTCCTTTTTCTCCTTTTTCTCTCCTCCTCCTCTTCTTCTTCTTTATCTCCTCCTCTCCTTTGTCCTCTTCTCCTTTTTTCACCTCTTCTCCTTTATCTCCTCCTCCTCCTCTTCCTCCCTCCTTAACTGTTTTTCCTGCAGGAAAATGCTCTTTTCAAGATGCCTGGCCCTAAACCGAGGCTGCCCGTAAAAATCCCCAGGCCCCTGAGAGCTCATCCACATACGGAAGTCAACCGGGGAGGAAGATGGATTGATTTTGGGAAGGGGCCATGCAAATGCAGACACAGAGCAGAAGCAAACAGCCTGTCCTTTGTGTGCAAATGGACTGCAACAATCCCTCCCTATAGAAGTGGAGATGGTGGGCTGCCTGATTTGTAAAGGTCAAAGCCTTTGAGATCTTTTTGGGATGGGATCTTCACATCTGCTCAGGGCTTCCCTGAAATCTTTCCATTCTGGACCCAGCAATAGGAGATCGATCGATCAATCGATCAATAGAAATGATAGATAGATAGATAGATAGATAGATAGATAGATAGATAGATAGAGTAGATGAGTAGATGGATAGATGACAGACAGAGAGAGAGAGGGGGGGGAGAGAGAGAGGCAGGCAGACACAGATACAGGATAGATAACTAGATAGCTGGATACCGTGTTTTCCCCAAAATAAGCCTGTCTTATATTATTTTGAACCCGAAATAAGCGCGCTTGGCCTTATTTTTGGGGGGAGGTCTTATTATTTTTGGGGTGTGTGTGGAGCAAGATGGGTCTCCTCTTGCCATCTTACCTGATTTCCACCTCTGCGTTTCAATATTTTTGGGGAGGGCTTATTTTCAGGGGGAGGCTTATTTTAGCACATGTGCTCAAAAGCCCGATTGGGCTTATTATCAGGGGATGTCTTATTTTCAGGAAAAGTGTAGATAGAGATAGATAGATAGATAGAGAGAGAGAGAGAGAGAGAGACAGACAAACAGACAGGCAGACAGACAGACAGAGATGATAGATAGATAAGAGCCTTGGTGGTGCAGCAGACTAAGGTGCTGTTAAATAGCACCAGCTGCCTGCAATTACTGCAAGTTCAAATCTCACCAGGATCAAGGTTGACTCAGCCTTCCATCCTTCCGAGGTAGGTAAAATGAGGACCCAGTTTGTGGGGGCAATAAGCTGACTTTGTATAAAAAAGAACACCGCTTTGGGGGGGGAGGGGGGCGAAAGGCCTACTAAGCAGGTATATGCAAAAGTATGAAGGCTATTGCTTAACGCATTGTAAGCTGCCCTGAGTCTCCGGAGAAGGGCAGCATATAAATCGAACCAATAAATAAATAAATAAATAAATAAATAAATAAATAGATAGATAGATAGATAGATAGATAGATAGATAGATAGATAGATAGACAGACAGACAGACAGACAGACAGACAGATATGATAGATAGATAGATAGATGGTAGAATGATAGGTAGGTAGGTAGATAATAGACAGACAGCGATAACACAGATAGACAGATAGATAGATAGATAGATAGATAGATAGATAGATAGATAGATACATAGATAGATAGATAGATAGATAGATAGATAGATAGATTAGAGAGAGAGAGAGATGATTGGTTGGTAGGTAGGTTGATAGATAAAGAGAGACAGATAGACAGACAAATAAATAGATAGAGGCAGGCAGGAAGACAGACAGGCAGAAAAATAGAAATAATAAAAGAGTTCTAAGAGATAGGAATTATTCAAGGAGAGCAGTTATTATTTAAAAGTCAAAATAACTGAATATTTAATTTAAGGGACCAGGCTAAAGTGGCCTATTTTAACTTGGCGTTAACAAAAATGCGTAAGCGTGAAGACTGCATTTCTCTTGGGAGTTCAGGGAAAAAAAAAATTGGGGTTCAAAGCAAATTCTTCCTGTTGTAAAGCTGTAATGGACTCCTGCTGCTGATCGCCCGGAAAGCTCCCCTCTTCCCTGAAGATCTTAGTTAATGCTTTTGTTTGTTGACTTAGAAAAGCATCTGTTAAAATGAATAAGCTTCAATTAGGGAACAGTTTGTGCCATCACAGAGGATGGTTTCTAAATGTGGTAAGAATGAGAGAGGTGGGGGGGGGGGAGGCAATGTGTGGGAAGCAAGGAACGCGTTCACACTCAGCAGGAAGGAAGACAACATTGTAACAATGTCCACTTAGGTTTTCAATATAGTTACGGACAAATTTGTAGACACAATTTAATATATTGGGAGCTCAGCACTGAATGGTGGGTTCCTCGGGGGTCTCTGAGCTTGGTGGTTTTCTTGCAGACGTTTCATGACCCAGCTAGGAGATTTCATTAGGGTTAAAGGGAGTGGGGGTTGGTGGAGAGGAGGAGAAGGAGGAGGAAGAGGAGGAGAAGGAGGGAGAAGGGGAGGGGGAGGGAGAAGAGGAGGAGAAGGAGGAGGTGGGAGAAGGAGGAAGGGGAGGACATGGAGAAGAAGGAGAGGGAGGAGGAGGGAGGAGAAGGAGGGGGAAGGGAAGTGGGAGGGAGAAGAGGAGGAGAAGGAGGGGAAAAGGTGAGGAGGTGGGGAGGGAGAGGAGGAGAAGGAGAAGGAGAAGGAGAAGGAGGAGGAGGGGAGGAGAAGGAGGGAGGAGGGGGAGGGAGAAGAGGAGGAGGGGGAGGAGGAGGTAGGAGGAGAGGAAGGGGTAGTGGGAGGGAGAGGGAGAGGAGGAGAAGGAGGAGGAGAAGGAGGAGGAGTGGAGAGAGGGAGGAGGAGGAGTGGAGAGAGGGAGGAGGAGGAAGAAGGAGGAGGTAGGAGAAGGAGGAAAAGCAGGAGGAGGGAGAGGAGGAGGTAGGGGAAGGAGGAGGAGGGGGGGCGGGGGAGGAAAACTGGGTCCTTGGTGGTTTCTGAGCTTGGTGGTTTTCTTGCAGATGTTTCATGACCCAACTGGGTTACAATCCATAGCCACCAATCCCATATATGTGATTCTAGGCAGCTTGCAATAAAATAGATAAATTAGAGAGTGTAAAGTAAAATATACAGCAAGCGCTATCAATGCAGCCAGGAAAAAGGGTCTATTCTATCCCATGGTCCAGGCTGAGACAGAAAAGCGAATTTTCTCACAGCAGGGAAATGGAATAAGAGTTTTCAGTCTAAGCTTTTCATGGATCCTTGAAAACCTTCCTTCCTTCCTTCCTTCCTTCCTTCCTTCCTTCCTTCCTTCCTTCCTTCCTTCCTTCCTTCCTTCCCCCCTCCCTCCCTTCCACCCATTTATCCATCTATTCATCCATCCATCCATCCATCCATCCATCTATTTCTTTCTTTCTTTCTCCCTCCCTTCCACCCTTCCACCCTTCCACCTTTCTTTCTTTCTTTCTTCTTTCTTTCTTTCTTTCTTTCTTTCTTTCTTTCTTTCTTTCCATTCCTTTCTTTCTTTCTTTCTTTTTCTTTCTTTCTTTCTCTCTCCCTCCCTCCCTTCCATTTATCCATCTATTCATCCATCCATCCATCTCTTTCTTTTTCTCCCTCCCTCCCTTCCACCCATTTATCAATCTATTTCTTTCTTTCTTTCTTTCTTTCTTTCTTTCTTTCTTTCTTTCTTTCTTTCTTTCTTCCTTCCTTCCTTCCTTCCTTCCTTCCTTCCTTCCTTCCTTCCTTCTCTCTCTCTCTCTCTCTTCTCTCTCTCTCTCTTTCTCTCTCTTTCTTTCCTCCCTCCCTCCCTCCCTCCCTCCCTCCTGCCTTAAGCAAGACCTTCCATTAATTTCTTCATCATCTTAACTTAAGCCTGAGACCTACCCTTTAAATATTCATTCAGCTATGAAAACTGGGCATTAAAATTTTAATAATGTCAAACTCCTTTGAACTGAGCTCCCAGGGGACTATTACAATATAATTAGAATAAATACGATGATTGATTTGGCGGAAAGGTTCACCTGGCCATGTCAACTAACGGTCAGCCTTCTGTGCCGAACCAGCAAGCACAAAATTATTTACTTCGCACCTACTTCGGGTTTACAGTTGGTCTTCTGTTTGAGCCACTAGCATCTTTTTGGCTATTGGTTGGTGCCCTTTAATATGACCAAGGCTAGTAAACCCTCTTCATTGGAAGCAGAAGAGACAATTCCCTGCCATTGTCTCCCTCCTCCCCACCCTTCCTCTGGCATTTAATTAAATAGGGTGTGCTGATTAAAGGCACCCAAACTTCAGCCGTAAAGTTCTCACCACCTTGGGAGATTAACCTTTTTACAGAGTGTTTCGGAATTAAGAAGAGGTGAACCTTTCAATCAAGGCACTCCGGAAATAACTCTAGGGGTGGCCATGCAGCTACTTCAGCCAGGGTAAGGATGGGACTGGCAAAAGAGAGACGGAGGCTTCCCTTACTACATTTTCAGAACAGAATAACGGAGTGACGGAATAATAGAATGAACAAATGAAAGAATAACAGAATAATAGAATAACAGAATAACAACAGAATAATAAAATAGCAGAATGAAAGAATAAGAGAATAACAACAGAATAATAGAATAACAACAGAATAAAAGAATAACAGAATGAAAGAATAAGAGAATAACAACAGAATAAGAGAATAATAACAGAATAAGAGAATAACAACAGAATAATAGAATAACAGAATGAAAGAATAACAAAATAACAACAGAATAATAAAATAGCAGAATGAAAGAATAAGAGAATAACAACAGAATAATAGAATAGCAGAATGAAAGAATAACAGAATAACAGCAGAATAAAAGAATAACAGAATAACAACAGAATAACACAATAATAGAAAACGACCAAAGTAAAAAACAGTCGTAAAGTCAGGAGCAGTCACGTAGGTGCCTTGACTTACAAGCTTGAATAACCAAAATTCCAGTCCCAATGAAGAATGGATTCAGACTTACAACTGTGTGATGTGCTTAATGGCATACAGCAGCATGATTCACTTAATAACCAACATAAAAACAATTATAAAGTCTGGCCCAGTCACATAGGTGCCTTACAACAATCACACCTCAACGACCAAAATCCCAGTCTCAATGGAGAAGGGATTCAACTGCTTACAACTGCTTGATTCGCTTAACGACTGTGTGCTTCAGACTTATGGCAGCCCAATTCTCTTAACGACCAACATAAAAAAAACAGTCATAAAGTCGTGTCCAGTCACGTTGGTGCCTTGATTTACAACCACCAGGCCTCAAGGACCAAAATTCCAGACACCAATGTTTCTAATGGTTGTTCCAATTTGATAGAGACGGATAAGTGTAGCGTGTAGCTTTGCAACTCGTCATTTTAAGTAATGTACCATTAATAACATTCCTTGACTTTTTTTCCCCCCAAGTGTTTGCTCATTAATTCCCGGATGTATTTATGAAAAAATGCATTCATCACAGCATCTGACAATCCAGGAAACAACTACAGCAACATTAATGTGGATGGAAGAGAACCAGTTCTGAAAACAGATGGACCCAGTAAAACAGAATAACAGAGTTGGAAAGGACCTTAGAGGTCTTCTAGTCCAACCCGCTGCTCAAGTAGGAGACCCTATACCATTCCAGGAAGGTGACTGTTCAACCCCTTCGTAAAATCCTCCAGTGATGGAGCACCCACAACATCTGCTGATTAATCGTTCTCACTGTCAGGAAATTTCTCCTTAGTTGTAGGAGAAATATCAGACCTCAACATCTCAAAAAGACATGGAGACTCTGGAAAGAGTGCAGAGAAGAGCAACAAAGATGATGAGGGGACTGGAGGCTAAAACATATGAAGAACGGTTGCAGGAATTGGGTTTGTCTAGTCTAATGAAAACAAGGACCAGGGGTGACATGATAGCAGTCTTCCAATATTTGAGGGGCCCCCACAAAGAAGAGGGAGTCAAGCTATTCTCCAAAGCACTTAAAAGCGAGACAAGAAGCAATGGGTGGAAACTAACCAAGGAGAGAAGCAACCAAGAATTAAGGAGAAATTTTCCTGACAGTGAGAACAATTAAAAAGTGGAATGACTTGCCTCCAGAAGTTTTGAATATTGCAACACTGGAGTTTTTCAAGAAGAGATTGGACAACCATTTGTCTGAAATGGTGTAGGGTTTCCTGCCTAAGCAGGGGGTTGGACTAGAAGACCTCCAAGGTCCCTTCCAACTGCACTATTCTATTCTATTCTATTCTATTCTATTCTATTCTATTCTATTCTATTCTATTCTATTCTATTCTATTCCATTCCATTCCATTCCATTCCATATTTTCTTTGTTCTGTTCTACTCTACTCCACTCCACTCCATTCCATATTTTCTCTATTCTATTCTATTCTATTCTATTCTATTCTATTCTATTCTATTCTATTCTATTCTATTCTATTCTATTCTATTCCATTCCATTCCATTCCATTCCATTCCATTCCATTCCATTTCATTCCATTCTTACAGTTAACTGGTCCTAATATAGCACAGGTAGTCCTCGACTTACAACGATTCATTTAGTGACCGTTCTTCTGTTCTTCTGTTGGCGACTACCAACCTGGGATTCCAGGTTGATCCCTCTTTGAACTCCACCCCCAGGTGCTGCCACTCCTTCCCCTACTTATACAGAAAGAATCGTAGTAGCTGTTAATTACACTTATTTTAAATGACATGCATTTTTGTTCTTACTATAGACATGCCAGCTTCTGGTTAGAGGATCGCTCGTGAGGAAGTCACTTCATCCCTGAAAGGGTTGATTTTCTCCAATGTTGGGTCATTTGCAAGGGGTGGGGTTGCTGGGGGGCTTCGCAGGGGTTCGGGAGACCCTCAAGCTAAGATTCTGTGCAGTTCGGATAACCCCCAAATCCCACTCCTGGCTGGCCCCTCCCACCCTTCCTCTCCCTTCCCAGGGGTACTCATGCGGCCCGTTTTGGATGCAGGTAAGTACAGGGTGCATGCGGAGGCTCGGCGAGGGTAAAAAACAGGCCTACCGGAAGTCCGGAAATGAGGCCATTTCCGGCCTCCAGAGGGCCTCCAGAGCCTGGGGCAGCTGTTTTCACCCTCGCGGAGGCTCGAGGAAAGCCTCCGGAGCACAGGGAGGGCAAAAAACGCCCCTCCCGCATGGTGCAGTAGGCCGACTAGGCCACGCCCACCATGGCCACGCCCACCCAGCAACGGGGCAGAGAACCCCTTGCTAAAATTTTTGAAGCCCACCCCTGTCATTTTTTTTTTTAATTTGATTTATATGCCGCCCTTCTCCGGAGACTCAGGTCGGCTTACAATGCGTTAAGCAATAGCCTTCATACTTTTCTATATTTATACAAAGTCAGCTTATTGCCCCCACAAACTGGGTCCTCATTTCACCTACCTTAGAAAGGATGGAAGGCTGAGTCAACCTTGAGCCTGGGGAGATTCGAACCTGCAGTAATTGCAGGCAGCTGGTCTTAATAACAGGGTGCTTTAGACCAGTGGTCCCCAACCTTTTTATCGCCGCGGCCCGCTGAGCGCGCGCAGGGGGTGGGGCCGCGGCCCGCTGAGCGCGCGCAGGGGTGGGGCCGCGGCCCGCTGAGCGCGCGCAGGGGTGGGGCCACGGCCCGCTGAGCGCGCGCAGGGGTGGGGCCACGGCCCAGGAGCCTTTGCGCAGGCCCATTGCGCACGGCCCAGGAGCCTGAGCCTTTGCGCAGGCCCATTGCGCACGGCCCAGGAGCCTTTGTGCTGAAGCGTTCCTGTCCCCCCGGCCGCTGCGCGGCCCCGGTGCCAGGTACTTCACGGCCCGGCACCGGTCCGCGGACCGGGGGTTGGGGACCACTGCTTTAGACCACTGTACTACCAAGGCTCATTTGTGTGATTTGCAACACTTCCCCACAATAAAGACGTAAAGTGACCTCAACTTTGGGTGATTTTATGGACAGAGATGCGGCTGGGGTTAGTCACTGCTTTCCTGGTGTGATTTTTCCTCCGTTTCCCAATCTAGCCCAGCCTGTTTTATGCCTGTAATTTATGTGTTTTTATATTTTCTTTTTTTTTTTACAGCATTTAAATGCAGTTTAAAAAGAAAAAAAAAAATTCAGTAGATTGCTCGGAGAGGCATTGCCTGACAGGTGGTATATAAATATTTTAAATATGAATAAGAATAGAATAAAGAAATCTTAAACCAGGTGGCTTCATAGTAAACTGGGTGTGTTCGGCCTGAAAATTCAATGGAAGAGACACGTCATAAATCTAAGATGTCAACTTAGCGGAATTAATGTTTATTTGGAGAAAGAGACAGAAAAAGGGGCGAGATTTTTACAACCGAGCGGTTTTAGAAAGAAGGGAAGCTGGGTATCTGAAACTGAATGACAGAGCATATTTAATTTTGGGCAGGTAGAAGAGTAGAGTAGAGTAGAGTAGAGTAGAGTAGAGTAGAGTAGAGTAGAACAGAACAGAACAGAACAGAACAAAGAAAACATGAAATGGAATGGAATGGAATGGAATGGAGTGGAGTGGAGTGGAGTGGAGTGGAGTGGAGTGGAGTGGAGTAGAGTAGAGTAGAGTAGAGTAGAGTAGAGTAGAGTAGAGTAGAGTAGAGTAGAGTAGAGTAGAACAGAACAGAACAGAACAGAACAGAACAGAACAGAATAGAATAGAGAAAATATGGAGTGGAATGGAGTGAAGTAGAGTAGAACAGAACAGAACAAAGAAAATATGGAATAGAATAGAATAGAATAGAATAGAATAGAATAGAATAGAATAGAATAGAATAGAATAGAATAGAATAGAGAAAATATGGAGTGGCGTGGAGTGGAGTAGAGTAGAGTAGAACAGAACAAAGAAAATATGGAATGGAATGGAATGGAATGGAATGGAATAGAATAGAATAGAATAGAATAGAATAGAATAGAATAGAATAGAATAGAATAGAGAAAATATGGAGTGGAATGGAGTGAAGTAGAGTAGAACAGAACAGAACAAAGAAAATATGGAATAGAATAGAATAGAATAGAATAGAATAGAATAGAATAGAATAGAATAGAATAGAATAGAATAGAATAGAATAGAATAGAGAAAATATGGAGTGGCGTGGAGTGGAGTAGAGTAGAGTAGAACAGAACAAAGAAAATATGGAATGGAATAGAATAGAATAGAATAGAATAGAATAGAATAGAATAGAATAGAATAGAATAGAATAGAATAGAATAAGCTGGAAGGGACCTTGGAGATCTTCTAGTCCAGCCACCGGCTCAAGCAGGAGAATCTATACTATACTATTAGTCTGTATATTCTGTATTCCATTTATCATTCTTCCTACATGGTTTTTTTTTTTTTTTTTTTTTTGGTAGTGTGATTAATTTGCTACGGGATAATCCCCACTACAGATGTTCCTTACGATATGTTACGGGCCACCGGGAGAAAATGGAACTAAGTACACACAGCTGACTTTATATAATAACAGGAATGGCTTCCTTTAATTGCATATTCCGCAGCGAAAATGCAGAGGTATAAAAGTTAATCACTAGACGGGCCACCCGTATTTCTGGGGAAGGGGAAAAAAAAAAGGACTTTAATGCCATCCTTATCCCATGAAGTACCATTGTTATACCTGCAGATTATGAAGAGTTTATTAAACCAGCGATAATCTATTCCAGATAAAGCTATCGGTATGGCCAACTGAAGGCAGATCAGACAGAATGACGAGAGGTTATTGTTGAAATATGCAAATCCACATCCTATTGTAATGCAAAAGCTCCAGATAAGATGGGTTTCCCCACTTCTCCAGAATATTTAATTATTATTTTTTTTAAAATAAATATCCCAATCTTTTTCCTCCCCCCCCCTGGAATGAAGCTAACCTCATGTTTATTGACTTCAAGACCGTATAATAGAACGTAATAGCTATCCGTCAGATCCTTGGCTCTGTTTTGATTACAAAAAAGGGACATCTCGGCGAATCTATCAGGAAATGAATAAGGTTGTGGACTTGTACAAAATCAAGAGGTGTTTTCATGCAAATCTCGCTGGCCGTAAGTCTTTAAGTAAGGAAATTGTAGGTTTTTTGTTTTTTTTTATCAAGTATCGGAAAGTTCTTGCATGCCATCTAAACATCCATGGACTATCAAGTGACAGCCATTAGAAATGAATTTCCTTTCAGGACAATCTGCTTAAACCAGAGATTTGAAACTTGATGCTCTCCTGCTAGTTTTTGACTTATGACCGGCTACTTAGTGACTGTTTGAAGTTACAACTGACCTAGATAAGGGGACTTATGGCCTGGATCTGAAGTTCTGATGGTTGGGTAACCCCCATCCTTTCATGGTCATGGAGATGGGTGGTCTCATCTCCTTCCTCCTCCATTAACAGTGGGCTGTTCCGTTTTGACAGAAGGCAAGACAAGAAACAATGGGTGGAAACTGATCAAGGAGAGAAGCAACCTGGAATTGAGGAGAAACTTCCTAATAGAGAGGACAATCACCTAGCAGGACAGCTTGCCTCCAGAAGTCGTGGGTACTTCATCACTGGAGGTTTTTAAGAAGAGAATGGACGGCCATTGATCTGAAATGGGCATAGGAACTCCTGAATAAACGGGGCTGGACTAGAAGACTTCCAAGGGCCCTTCCAACTCTGTTATTCTGTTAAGCAGTGGAATGGTTGCCTCCAGAAGTTGTGGGTGCTCCATCACTGGAGGTGTTTAAGAAGAGACTGGACAACCACTTGTCTGAAACGGTAAAGGATCTTCTACTTGAATAGGGGGTTGGACTGGAAGATCTCCAAAGTCCCTTCCAACTCAAGTTATAGCTTGGTAACTATAAGTTACCAATAACTTATAATAACTATAAGTGGACTTCAACTGCCAGAATTCCACAACCAACAGTAAGTAGACACATCTTAAAGTTTGCCAGCTGGGGAATTCTGGGAGTTGAAGTCCACACATCTTCAAGTTTACCAAGATTGAGAAACAGAGCCGTACAGAGTGGATGGTCTCTTATAAAAAAATATATATATGGTTTTCCCCATCCTATAATTTTTGCATTTTGGATAATCCCTCTCCATCCCCCACAACCTTCAGAAGTGATCTCCTAAAGGGGGATGATTCAGAGCAGGGGCTCCCCCACCTTTTGGGAGCCAGGGACCAATTTTGTGGAGAGCAGTTTTTCAATGGACTCTCTCCCTCCCTCCCTCCCTCTCTCCTGCCTCCCTCCCCCTCTCTCTGTCTGTCTCTCTCTCTCTCTCTCTTTCTCTCTGTGTGTATGTGGTTTCACATGCTGCCTGATCCTGCAGGCATGTGGATGGGGCATCTGTTGCTTGCGCAGACCAGACAGACAGATTAACAGAGTTGGAAGGGACCTCAGAGATCATCTAGTCCAACCCCCCACTGCTCAAGCAGGAGACCCTACACCATTTCTGACAAATGGCAGTCCAGTCTCTTCTTGAAAGCCTCCAGGGATGAAGCTCCCACAACTTCCGAAGGCAACTTCTGTTCCATGGATTCATTGTTCTCATTGTCAGAAAATTTCTCCTTATTTCCAGGTTGAATCTCTCCTTGATCATTTTTCATCCATTATTCCTTGTCTGGCCATCGGGTGCTTTGGAAAATAGCTTGACCCCCTCCTCTCTGTGACAGCCCCTGAGATATTGGAAGACTGCTATCATGTCTCCCCTGGTTCTTCTCTTCACTAGACTAACCAGGCCCAGTTCCTGTAATCGTTCTTCATATCTTTTAGCCTCCAGTCTCCTAATCATCCTTGTTGCTCTTCTCTGCACTCTTTCCAGAGTCTCAACATCTTTTTTATAGTGTGGTGACCAAAACTGGACGCAGTACTCTAAGTGTGGTCTTACTAAGGCTTTATAGAGTGGTATTAGTACCTCACTTGATCTTGATTGTATCCCTCTGTTAATGCAATTTAGGATTGTGTTGGCTTTTTTAGCTGACGCTGCACACTTAAGACTGGTTTCACCCAGTTTATATGCTTACTTTTGGTTTTTCTTGCCTAAATGCAAGATTTACATTTCTCTACACTGAATTTCATTTTGTTAGTTAGGGCCCCGTGGCCTGGTGCTGGACCAAAATCCAGGGGTTGGGATTTGAAAAAATGGTTTTCGGTGGAGATTTGCCCAAAAGTTAATGATTTGAGGGCAGAATCTGTGCCATCTAAATGGTTTAAATCAGAAACAAAAGGCACTCGCAATGCTCATTCGTGGAAGCTTTGTTCTCATCTCCCTCAGCCTACCGCCAGGAGATGGTTACCAGCATCCCTCATACCCACCGGCCCCGTCAACTGGAAACTGCCTTCAGAACACAAACAAGCTTGCTACCTTTTTCTGACAGAGATGCTGGCACCACGTTCCCTGCAGATTTCATGTTCAGATTCAGAAAGAATCGGTTATATGGCTGTGACTTGGAAATATGACTTGAAAGAGAGAGATGAAAGGGAAGAGGGGGAGAGAGGAGGGAGAGAGAGAGAAAGGGAGGGAGGAAGGGAAGGAAAGGGAGGAAGAAAGGGAAAAGAAAGGAAAGAAAAGAGAAAAGGAGAAAGGAAGGAAGGAAGGAAGGAAGGAAGGAAGGAGAAAAGAACAGAAAAGGAAAAGGAAGGATGGAAAAGGAAGGGAAGGGAAGCATAGGAAAGGAAATGGAGAGAAAGAAGCAGGGAGATAGGAAAGAAGGAGAAAAGAACAGAAAAAAGAAAAAAGAAAAGGAGGGAGGGAAGAAAGGAAGGAAAGAAAAAGAACAGAAAAATAAAAAAGGGAGGGAGAAAAGGAAGGAAGGAGAAAAGAACAGAAAAAAAGAAAGAAAAAAGGAAAGAAAGAAAGAGGGAGGGAGGGAGGAAGAAAGGAAGGAAGGAAGGAAGGAAGTAAAAGAAAAAAGAGAAAGAGAGAGAAAAGAAAGAAAGTTCTTTGTGGTTCTTTACTGAGTTTGAGTATAATCAATAAACAATACCCTCAATCAAGGAATTACCAACTCAGAAAAAAATAATAATCAAAGAGTAAACACCCTCATGATGGAACCACCAAGAATACTCCCACCAGCAATGACAGGACAAGCCCCTAATATATAAACAGAGAGCAAGCGCCACTCCCTTCTAGCACTGATGATGTTGCCTAGTTGGGCCATGAGATGTCTTCAAGAAAAGAACCAAGCTCAGAGAGCCCCCAAGGGCCCCTGGTTTCAACCCTGAGCTACAAAGATCTGCTTCTATCAGCAGATACCTTGGTGTTCACCTCCTGAACTTCACAATAAAACCTGCTCCTGCCCATTTCAGGATGACCTTAAAGAATACCAGAGAAGAGGGAGCATGGAGAGAAATGGTGGCCACAGGACAGCTGGTGGAAGATCCGTCACACCAACTCGGGGGGAGAAGGTGGTGAGAAGATGGCGAGAAGACCTGTGGAATGAATGACCACAAGACAGGGTGATGGCCACTATGTGGGTGGCTTTAAAATAGGACAAACTCCTGGAGGACTGATCTGTTGAGGGCACTACTAGTCTTGAAGACACCATGTTAGCTACTAGTTGTGGGTAGTAAGCTACTCAATCCCAACGGCAGGAGAACCATGGTGGACAGGGGTATGTCTCTGACCCCTGTCTCAGAGCACCCCCAGAAGCATCCAAATGAGCCCTGGACTAGGATAGCCCTTGGCCTTAACAGAACAACAACAAAATTAAGAATAACATAAATAAAATTAAGAGTTGGAAGGGACCTTGGAGGTCTTCTAGTCCATCCCCTTGCTCAAGCAGGGAACCCTATACTATAGCAATAGTTTTAGTCTTCCTATAAAGTTGATTCTTGGTGTGGTCTACCTGGTGGAGCTGAACCATCTCCATCTCCATCTCCATCTCCATCTCCATCTCCATCTCCATCTCCATCTCCATCTCCATCTCCATCTCCATCTCCATCTCCTCCTCCTCCTCCTCCTCCTCCTCCTCCTCCTCCTCCTCCTCCTCCTCCTCCTCCTCCTCCTCCTCCTCCTCCTCCTCCTCCTCCTCCTCCTCCTCTTCTTCTTTTCCTCCCCCTCCATCCCCATCATCATTTTCACTTGGAAAAGAACATAGAAGAATAAGAGTTGGAAGGGATCTCAGAGGTCTTCTAGTCCAACTCGCTGCTTGAGCAGGAGATCCTATATCATTCTGGACAAATGGCTGTCCAGTCTCTTCTTGGAAACCTCCAACGATGGAGCACCCACAACTTCTGGAGCCAAGCCATTCCACGGATCAATTGTTCTAATTATCAGGATATTTGTCTTGAGTTCTAGGTTGGTTCTCTCCTTGATTAGTGGCCCAAGTGACCAGACGGTTGAAGTCAACCACTGGTTTCTGAAGATCAACAGGGAACAGGGGCCTTGGAGGTCTTCTAGTCCAACCCCCTGTTCAAGCAGGAGACCCTAGACCATTCAGGACAAATTGCTGTCCATTTTCTCCTTGAAAGCCTCCAGTGATGGAGCCACCCACAACTTCTGAAGGCAGCTTCTGTTCTACTGTTTGATTGTCCTCACTGTTAGGAAGTTTCTCCTGAGTTCTAGGTGGCTTCTCTCCTGGATTAGTTTCCATCCATTGCTTCTTGTCCTGCCTTCAGGTAGGTGCTTTTGAGAACAGGTTGACCCCATCCTTTTCTTTGTGGCAGCCCCTCAAATATCGGAACGCTGAATTAGATGGGCTTTTTATTTATTTATTATTATTATTTTTAAATGTTCTTCGGTCTGCTTTTCCAAGAAACGGACAATCTGCTCCCAGCCCTCTCCCGTACAAGGCTGGTTGGGTGCAAACCCTGCCCTATAATCCAATCTTCACCTCCTCCTTTCCCCCTCCCCCATTGCTTCTCATTCACAAGAGCTTTTCGCACGTTAATTAAAAATAGCTTTAGCTGGAAAAGAGAAGAAAAGGAAGGAGGGGTGGGGGAAGCTAAAAGGGGAAGATTGCAGCAGCCCTAATTAATGGAATTACCAGCTAGTGAAAGCTTCCCTGATGAGCTCTCCTGTTGTTCCTCCCCCCCCCCACTGCATAAAAACATATATATGCAACACTCCCCCCCACCATAAATCTGTTGCTTAGCAGCCAGCAGTGACCTTTCTATGTGCAAGAAAGTACCAACTGGGGTGGGGAGGAGAAGAAACCAGTGTGAAGCTCAAGAACTTAATCGGAATAAAGCTGGAAGGGACCTTGGAGGTCTTCTAGTCCATCCTCCCCCCTCCCACTGCTCAAGCAGGAGACCCTAGACCATTTGAGACAAGGGACTGGCCAGTCTCTTTTTGAAAGCCTCCAGTGATGGAGCACCCACAATTTCTGGTGGCAAGCTGTTCCACTGGTTAATTGTTCTCACTGTTGGGAAGTTTCTCCTTAGTTCTAAGTTGCTTCTCTCCTTGGTTAGTTTCCACCCATTGCTTCTCCTTCTGCCCTCAGGTGCTTTGGAGAATAGCTGGAGTCCCTCTTCTTTGGGGCAGCCCTTGAGATATTGGAAGACTGTTCTCCTGTCTCCCCTGGTCCTTCTTTTCATTAACTAGACATACCCAGTTCCTGCAAGCGTTCTTCATATGTTTTAGCCTCCAGTCCCCTGATACTCTTTGTTGCTCTTCTCTGCACTCTTTCCAGACTCTCAACATCTTTTTCTACATCGTGGCAACCAAAATTGGATGCAGGATTCCAAGTGTGGCCTTTCCAAGACCTTATAAAGTGGTATTAACACCAGATCATGATTCTAGCCCTCTGTTAATGCAGCCTGGAAGGTTTAGCTCTATAGATCTGGCCATCATTACCAGGTAGACCAGGCCAAGAATCAAGACTAAAGACTGATTACTATTGAGATAGACTACAGTAACAGTACCTCCTCCTTCTCCCCCTCCTCCCCTTCTTCTCCTCCTCCTCCTCCTCCTCCTCCCCTCCTCCTCCTCCTCCTCCTCCTCCTCCTCCTCCTCCTCCTCCTCCTCCTCCTCCTCCTCCTCCTCCTCCTCCTCCTCCTCCTCCTCCTCTTCCCCTTCCCCTTCCCCCTGTGAATGAGGAAGATGTTTGAACTTCTTCCACATATTTTCAGCTTCTTGTGGTTTTTCACTCATCACCTTGGTAACAATCTTGCGTATCTTTCTCAAGGTCATATTCCATTACTTTTTAGAGAAAAGGAGGAGGAGGAAGAGGAGAAGGAAAAGGAGAAGAAGGAGGAGAAGGAGGAGGAGAAGAAGGAGATGGTTCAGACTTTCAAGATGCTGTTAACTGTACACAATAGCCATAGTCTTTAGTCTTTCTCCCTCTCTCCCTTCATTCCTTCTTCTCCTCCTTCCCATTTAGCCTGCCTGCCTGCCTGCCTTCTTCCTTCCTTCCTTCCTTCCTTCCTTCCTTCCTTCCTCATTCATGTATCCATCCATCTATCCATCCATCCTTCTTTCCATTTCCTACCTCCCTCCCTCTCTCCTTATCCTTCCATCCATGCATCCTTCTTTCCAACTTCCTTCCTTCTTTCCTTCCTTTCTTCCTTCCTTCCTTCCTCATTCATCTATCCATCCATCTATCCATCCATCCTTCTTTCCATTTCCTCCCTCCCTCTCCTTATCTTTCCATCCACCCACCCATCCATCCATGCATCCTTCTTTCCATCTTCCTTCCCTCTTTCCTTCCCTCCCTCCCTCCCTCCCTCTTACCTTTCCTCCCTCTCTCTGTCTTTCTTTCCCTCTCTCCCTCCATTTGTTTCTTAGCAGGTTAGCATTCAATTATTGGGCTGATTCTTAGTGGCCGAAAAGCAGCTCTTGAGAGCCTCATAGCACCCAACTTTGCCTCTACAAACTCAACTCACACAAATGCAAAAAAAATAAATAAATAATCCCTATATCTGAAAATATTTTCATACTTTAATTTCCATCTCAATATGGATTTTGGACCTCTGAAACACCTCTTTTGCAAATTGGCTGTCCCCGTTACCAAGGCCGTTGCAGATTTTATATATATCGGCAGCCGTTCATGAAACGTTGTAGGTGTAGTTTAAAATTCGATTATATTCAAAATGTTCTCCAATGATTGCTGGCATCCTTCCTTTCTCCTGGCAAATTATAAGTCTAAATTTAACATTTCAATCAACTGGACGGAGCTAATTGGATAACCATCTGTTCCCAGATATGCTTAAAAGGCCACACTACAATAAATGACAAAGTCATCAGGGCTAATAAGAAAACCTTCTCATTGGATCTGAAGGGGTGGAGGTGGCAAGTTATTTATTTTCATCGCTACAACTGGGAGTTATTTTGATGTTTTCTCACTGGAGAACTCAGATCTTAGGACAGCGACATGTAAATAAGAGGCTGCCACAAAGAAGAGGGGGTCAACCTATTCTCCAAAGCATCAGAGGGCAGGACAAGAAGCAATGGTGGAAACTAATGAAGGAGAGAAGCAACCTAGAATTGAGGAGAAACTTCCTAACAGTGAGGACAATCAACCAATGGAACTTGGCTTCAGAAGTTGTGGGTGTCACATCACTGGAGATTTTTAAGAAGAGACTGGACAACCACTTGTCTGAAATGGTATAGGATTTCCTGCCTGAGCAGGAAGCTGGACTAGTGTCAGGGTTCCAGGTAACACCCCCAACGAAAGAAAACTCCTGAGTTTCCTCAAAGTTCTATTTTATTAGAGATGTCATATTGGCACATCTGGGAAAATCCGAATCTGAAAGTTTCCAGGTTTCCAGGTGCTTGTGCGAGGAAAGCTTTCCTCACACAAGCACGAAGCCGAAGACATCAGCCTGAAGATGACGAGTGGGACCTCGTCGAAACGTCGCCAAGATACAATCAATTTTACATGGGAAAATACCATATATATATATATATTCTTACTTCTTCATAGGGTTTATGTGTGTTTTTCCTCTAGCCAGGTTTCTCCTACGTAACCAAGGTTTTTCTGCAGCCCTAGCTCAGTAGAATCACATCCACTCGATTCTGGGCTTTTTTCTTTTCTGGCAGCCAACAAGTTTTTCCTGCCAGGTGGGAGATGTGGGTGTGGCTTACTGATGAAAGCAAACGAGCTGGAAATAGATCTATATAAGTCTCCCACCTGGCAGGAAAAACTTGTTGGCTGCCAGAAAAGAAAAAAGCCCAGAATCGAGTGGATGTGATTCTACTGAGCTAGGGCTGCAGAAAAACCTTGGTTACGTAGGAGAAACCTGGCTAGAGGAAAAACACACATAAACCCTACGAAGTATATATATATATTTGTTCGTGTGTGGTTTTTTTTCCTTGCTTTTTTGTGTATTATGTTTCTTTTTGTACTGTGTATTTTAATCTTTGGAAATTTAATAAATATTATTTTTTTAAAAAAAGAAATTGAGTTTGACACCCTCGGCGTAGGGTATCCTGAAGTTGTGGGTGCTCCAATGCTGGAGCTTTTTAAGAAAAAACCGGACAGCCTCCTGTCTGACATGGTATAGGGCCGTGATGGCGAACCTATGGCATGTGTGCCACAGGTGGCATGCGGAGCCGTATCAGTGGGCACACGAGCTCAGCTTCCCCAGCTGATTTTTGGGCCTTCCAGGCCCACCGGAAGTTGGCAAACGGGCCATTTCTGGCCTCCGGAGGGCCTCCGGTGGGGGGGAAGGCCATTTGTGCCCTCCCCAGGCTCCAAGAAAGCGTCTGGAGCCTGTGGAGGGCAAAAAAAACAGCCCAGCGTGCCATCACGTGCCAAAAGCAGGGGGACCCTGGAGGGATCGCACACGCATGCATGGGGGGGGCGGGGCATATTGAATTACGGGTGTGAGCATGCGTGTGCATGATCCACCCGCGCTCTCCCCGCTTTTGGCACGAGATGGCAAAAAGGTTAGCCATCCCTGGTATAGGGTTTCCTGCTTGAGCAGGGGGTTGGACTAGAAGACCTCCAAGGTCCCTTCCAACCTTGTCATTCTGCCACACCTACTGAGACTCTATTCGGACGACTACTGCGGTGGTGCCCCATTCATTCTGAAATCAGCTGGAGATTTCCAACACGATAAGCACGCTGGCGGCTTTGTAAATAGGAAATCGGCTCATAAATATCTCCATCAAACAAACCACCCCAATCAACAGGCTTAAAAATTGTGAGGTATTTTTTTTTTTAAAAAAAAATCTGAGCCTTGAAATAGCTGTCCTGATTAGGTGGTAATTTTAGAGAGGACTTAATGCTTCATCCCATTCCAAACAGAATCGAGAGTGCAGGGTTGGTATCTATTTTATTTCAAAATGGACATATGTGTCTGGGGGCGTATTGGTTTAACCCCTTGGTAGGTTGTTTTTTTTTTTAAAAAAAGAGATGTTTTTATTTTTTATTTATTTATTAGTTCGATTTATATATGCCGCCCTTCTCCGGAGACTCAGCGCGGCTTACAATGCGTTAAGCATCAACCTTCATACTTTTGTATATACCTGCTTAGTAGGGCTTTTGCTCCCCCCCCAAAAGCGGTGTTCTATTTTATACAAAGTCAGCTTATTGCCCCCACAATCCGGGTCCTCATTTTACCTACCTCGAAAGGATGGAAGGCTGAGTCAACCTTGAGCCTGGTGAGATTCGAACTTGCAGTAATTGCAGGCATCTGGCAGCTAAGTGCTACTTTAACAGCAGCAGTTTAGTCCACTGCACCACCAAGGCTCTTTTGTTCTTGATTACCGTGTTTCCCCGAAAATAAGACCCTGTCTTATATTTTTTTGAACCCCGAAATAAGCGCTTTGGCTTATTTTCAGGGAGGTCTTATTGTGGAGCAAGATGGGCCTCCTCTTAGCATCTTACCTGATTTCCAGCTCTTCGTTTAAATATTTTCGGGGAGGGCTTATTTTCGGGGGAGGCTTATTTTAGCGCATGCACTCAAAAGCCCGATTGCGCTTATTATCAGGGGAGGTCTTATTTTCGGGGAAACAGGGTAGCATTCCAAGCAATAAAGGTGTGAGGAAGTAGAGAAGTCACACACACATATAATTAACTTTTATTTTAGTAGATAGAGGGGAAAAAAAGAGCTCAAATTTAGCACAGGGATAAAAGGAACGGGATGCTTAAGATAAACATTACTGAGACACAACACAGAGAGAGAAAAATTAACCGGTGGAACAACTTGCCACCAGAAGTTGTGGATGCTCCAATACTGGAAGTTTTTAAGAAGAGATTGGACATCCATTTGTCTGAAAGGGTATAGGACCGTGATGGCGAATGTATGGCATGTGTGCCACAGGTGGCGTACGGAGCCATATCTGCGGGCATGTGAGCCGTTGTCCTAGCCCAGCTCCAGAGCGCATGCTCACACCAACCAGCTGATTTTCAGCTGGCCTTGCCCACCCCGCCCCTCCCCTCCCAGGAGTCTCCATGCGGCCTTGTTTGTATGCCAGGTAAGTACAGGGCTCATGTGGAGGCTCTGGGAGGAGGTTTTTGGCCTACAGAGGGCCTCCAGGGGGCGGGGGAGGCCGTTTTCACCCTCCCCAGGCTCCAGGAAAGCCTCTGGAGTCTGTGGTGGGCGAAAAACTGGCCTACCGGGCCTACCGGAAGTCTGGAAATGGGCTGTTTCCGGCCTCCAGAGGCTTCAGGGAATCCTGCTAGGCCCAACAAGGGTTGCGGGAGGGGTGGTGGTGTTGTGCATGCATGTATGGGGAGCGTGGGGGTTGCGTGTGCATGTGCAGGTAGGTGGGGTGTGTGAGGGGGCATTGAGTTGGGTGTGGCCACACACACACACTATCGCGCGGACACGCACACTTTCAGCACCCGGGGGAAAAAACTTTCATCATCACTGGTATAGGGCCTCCAGCCTGAGCAGTGGGTTGGACTAGAAGACCTCCAAGGTCTCTTCCAACTCTGTTATTCTATTCTATTCTATTCTATTCTATTCTATTCTATTCTATTCTATTCTATTCTATTCTATTCTATTCTATTCTATTCTATTCTATTCCTATTCCTATTTCTATTCCTATTCCTATTTCTATTTCTATTTCTATTTCTACTCTACTCTACTCTACTCTACTCTACTCTACTCTACTCTACTCTACTCTATTCTATTCCTAATTTCTATTCTTTTATTCCATTCCATTCCATGAAAGAGAGAGAGAGAAAGAGAGAGAAACTGAATTGCCCGGGAAAAGTTGAACAAAAAGAATGAGACGAAGCAAGGAAGAAGTATAACAATTCCCCCCATCATTCTCTTCCATTTCCCCCATTTGTTCAAGATGATGATGATGATGATTAATCAATGCCCTGTCAAAACACAGATATAAACACATCTTTTCACAGCTAAGGCCTTAGTTCGATGTGCTGCTGTGGAAATTGGGATCGTAGAAAACACCCAGGAGCATAGAAGAGTCCAAAGGCAGATGCATGAATAAATATGATAAATGTATTTATTCATATAACAAAACATATTAACTATATACAAAGGCTGTCATAATATCCATTAGGGTAGGGGGCACACAGCGTGTGTGACCACCCCTATCAAAGATCATGTATCATGGAGAACAAACGTAAAAGAGAGCATGGTGGAAAGGTTAGAGGGGGTTTTATACTCAGTGTAAGCCCCTCCTCTCCACATAGGGGTGGGGGCACTTCCTGCCTCCACTAGTGTTCTGTATGATATATGTGCCAATGGCTTGCAAATACTTGACAGTTCCCCTCCTTGCGAGCCAATGGCATGCAAACATACAAATGCAATGCACAACAGATTTTACCCTGTGAGACATAACTTTTTACACAGATCTTTGTGCCTATCTGCTGGTAGAGGTTTTGTGAAAATATCAGCTGTTTGATATTTGGTCTGACAATGTGATAAAGATATAAACCCCATCTCTACTAGTTGCCTAACATTTTGATAGCGGATATCGATATGTCTGGACCTTTTTCCCACCGCATAGGCTTTGGCAATGCCTATGGCCCCGGTGTTGTCTTCTATAATTTGGATGGGCAAAGTCGGTGGTGTCCAGATGCTAGAAATTAAGGCATCAAACCATATCAGATCGTTCCCTGCCTCTGATAAGCATGCATATTCGGCCTCAGCGGTGGAGCACGAAACAAATTTCTGTTGCCCCACATGCCAATGGATGGGTGCCTCATTTAATAGTACCAAGAAGCCCGAAGTACTCCTACGTGTCTTGGTATCTCCGGCCCAGTCCGCATCTGCGAAGCATTTTAATTGGGCCTTGTCTCTATTCTCAGGTTCCAAGCGAAGCACGTAATCTGCTGTGGTCTTGAGATACCTTAATAGCTTTTTAATGGCTAACCAGTGGAACTGGGTAGGATGTTCCACTTGTCTAGATAGCAGGTTTACGGCCAGGGCAATATCTGGACGGCTCCAGTTACTTATATATAGTAATGAGCCAATCACTGACCTAAATAGAGTATTATTTTGGAACTCTGGGCTATCCTTGTGTGCCAATCCATAATAGTCGGTCTGCATTGGGATAGCCATTGGCTTGCTATCTTCCATTTTACATTTCACCAAGAGTTCCTCTATCTTTTCCTTTTGTGAGAGAGCAAAACCTTTTGGTGTAGTGATGATTTGTACGCCTAGGTACTTGTCCACATATCCTAAAGACTTTAGAGTGAACTTTTTTGTAGGGTCCTGGCAAATATATTACTTCCCCCCTTGTCAGGCCCTATATATAAAAGATCATCGACATACACTAGGACTTTCTCCAGCCCCCCTTTGGTATCCCTTGTGAAGGTACATTTATCAGCTGGAGATGGATGGAAACCCAGTGATTTGAGAGTTTTGGTCAGGCATTTGTACCACAGTCTGCCTGATTGTTTGAGGCCGTACAAACTTTTCTTCAGAAGCCAGGTGTGGCCTTCCTGCCGTTGAAATCCGGGGGCACCTCTGACGTAAATTTCTTGTTTTAGATGTGCGTGTAAATAAGCAGTTTGCACATCAAATTGAAAAATGTGTTCCCCATGTGCTGCTGCGGTGACCAAAGCAGCCCTCACACTTTCCGCTCTCACGGTGGGGGAGTATGTTTCATCAAAGTCCTGCAAGTAGCGCTGTGCGTAGCCTTGTGCTACCAGCCGGGCCTTATAGAGGAGTTTGTTGTTGGGCATTGGCTTGACCTTGTAGACCCAACGGGTGCCAATTGCTTTCCTCTTTTTGGGGACTTCCATGGGGATGAAGACTTTCAATTTTTTGAGACTGTCCATTTCCCGCTCCATTGCCACCCTCCACCTGCGCTGTTCTTCCTCGGGAAGCTGGAGGACATCTGAGTACGTTTTAGGGGCCATGGTAACGCTGTTGACCGAGGCAACACAGCCAATGTCCAACCTTTTGGGTGGCACCCCTTTATTGGAGCGTTTTGACCGTCTGGGAAATTGCCACTCACCATCATCATTGTCATCCGGAGCATCAGTGTCAGAATTGGAGCTGCCGGAAGTATCTTTCCAATCAAAATGGGGCAGGCCTCTGTCCCAGGCGCTGCGAAGATATGGTCGTTTAGGTGAGGCAGGAGGTGTGAAGTCACCCAGGGATTCCTTGTCTGAATCGTCAGAGTCAGGTAGGGATTCATCACCATCCGGATCTTCGCTGGTCAGTTGTTTGGAGTTTGTTGGTTCATCCTCTTCAGGTGGTGCTGCTTGTTCAGTGTCGCTTCTAATAGGGGAATAACCGGGTTCATTGGAATGAATTTTTGACCAATTTGACCCCTCCTCAAAGGAAGCTGATCTAGAGACAATGACAAGGTTATTTTTGTCTACAAACCTAGAGGCCTTGCTGCCGGTTGCATAACCTATAAATCTTAGCCTCCTTGATGCCTTGCCCCCCTTTCTTCTGAGGTGCTTGGGAATATGGACCCAGGCATAGGAACCAAAAATTCTCAAGTGTGAGAGACTAGGTTTCCTTCCATGGACCAGGAAGTATGGGGTTTGGTTAATGGCACTACTCCACGTCCTGTTGACTAGATAATTAGCCATTTTGACCGCTTCTGCCCAAAAAACTTGGCTCATGTCAGCATCTGCAAGTAGGCAGTTCATGACATTTTGCAGCACTCCATTTCTCCTTTCTGAAATACCATTCTCGGACGGAGTTCGAGGGGATGATTTAAAATGGAGGATACCTCTCTCCTTCATCCACTTTTCAAAAATTTTGGATGTAAACTCAGTCCCCCTATCACTCTGCACCTGAGCGATGCACACCTTGTGTTGCGTTTGGATCTGGTTGTAAAGATATTTGAAGTTGGTAAAGACTTCAGTTTTGTCCTTTAAAATAAATACATGGCCATAACGAGAGTAATCATCTACTACCGTTAAAAAATAACGCCCCCTACCAAGGGAGGGTCTAAAAGGACCAACCAAATCCATGTGTACCAGCTGATAAGGGTACCTTGCACGACGGGAAGAGACCTTAGGTATAGCAGCAGTTTTAGATTTTGCTGCCTTACAGATGGCACATTCCAAATAGGTATTACAATTCTTTATCTTAAGCCCATCAGAAAAATCTTGCATTTTCTTAATAACCGGGAAGCTGGCATGGCCTAGCCTGCGGTGTAATATATGAGCACAATCCAAATGTAAAGGTTTACCCATACTTACTTTGTCAACCTTATGTATCTTACCATTACAAGCTTTGGTCTGTTCAGTAATGAGAGTAGGCACTGGATTAATGGTCACCTTAGAGTTCCTCAGGATTGGCTGAGGAGTTGTGACCTTAATGGGCTCAGCCTTAATGGCTTTGGATGTCCTAGGAGCTGGTTTAAAAGCTTCATTGGTTTTAGGTCCAGGGTCCTTGAGTTTGGACAACCTGGGGGCTGGCACAGAAGCTTTCTGCTCTATCTGGGCGTTAGCTCCCTGAGCCCTCTTGTTAGGTTTCTTGTGCCTTTTGACCTGTGCTTTTGGGGAAAAATAAGGCAAATTGTTGATTTTTACAATATCGCCAACAACACCCCCATTTTCGAAAATATAACCTCCACCCTTCTCAAAAACCAGTTTTACATTTTTATCCTCAGTCAATTTTAAGATGCTTAAAAGGTTGTTCTTAATTGAGGGAACATACAGTGCCCCAGTGACATCTCCTATACCAGGCACATTGATCACGCCTTCCCCAGTTACCTCTGCCTTGTCCCCAGTGGCAACTTTTACTGAGGATTTGAGTGGGTGTAAAACCTTAAATCGTTGCTTCGTGTTGGCTATATGCGTTGATGCACCTGAATCAAGAAGCCACAGCCCCTCAGCATCCTTTACCTGGGAGGTGTGATTGTCACTAGTGACACTACAGTATTGGTATCCTTTATGACCACCTCCCCCTCTTCCACGGCCTCTTTTATTTTTATTGTGCTTAAGTCCAGCCGTGTTGGCCCTAGAGCGAGGGCACTCCCTTTTAAAGTGACCTTGTATGCCACAGTCAAAGCAGGTGGGAAGGGTATTAATCCTTTCACTTGTGTCCTGGCGCCTCCTCTGAGGCCTAGGCCTGTGATATGCCTCCTTCATTTCTTGTTGTTCCTCATCTCTGCGCCTTAAATCTTCCTCAATAAAGCAGCCAGAAAAGTATTCTATATTTCTTTGTTCCCTAGAAACCCCTTCTAGAGAAATAATAAAGGGACTCCAGGTTTTGTCTAGGGAGTTCAACATCACACTAATTAAAGTGGATTCAGAAACAGGCTCCCCCCTCTGTATAAGCTCATCCCTCATGGCTTTAAGCGTTGCCAAATGTTCCCCCATTTTGACACCAGGTCTGAGTTTATAGTTGTGGAACATTCTTGACAATCTGCTGGTTGCAGCCATATTGTCACTATGGAACAAATTATATAGGGCAGTCCAAACTTCCTGAGCTGTGAGGCCATCTGAAAGACTGGCATACAGAGCTGTGTCTATAGAACTTAACAGGGTTGTGTAAGCTCTTTTATGCAGGAACTCAATTTCAGGGCTCCAAGGTAAAGGGGGTGGTCTTTTGATGATGTCCAGAGTATTTTCTCTTAAGAGAATTATCTGAATCTCTTTACACCATTTTTTAAAATTCTGACCACTTAAATGTAATTTTTCAAAATTATTTGGCAAAGTTACAAAATTATTGCCATTAAACTGCATGGGGAGTTGTTCAAATGGCTGAAAAGATCCTGATGTGAATGGCATTGGGATCCCTAAGCCTGGGATCGATTGCTTAGGTCTGGCTCCTTTTTGTAGTCCTTCTGTAGTTTGAAGCAACTGGGCACGTGCAGGAAATGGAGCATGCTCCAAAGCCTTTTCTTGTTGGAGCTCCGATCTCCCTCTCTGAGCTCTGAAGTCAGGTCTGGCTGGAGCCTCAGAATAGGGCCGGACATCATCGATGTGGTGGGGAAGCCTTGGAGGAGTGGGAAGAAGGCCTGGAGATCTTTCTGGAGACTGGAGGCCCATCAGATGAGGTCCATGGGCTGGGTAGGCCTGGAAATGTCTCTGGATCTCCTCTTCTCCATCAGAGGAGCAGGATTGCAGCTCCGGATCATCCCAGCAGGGCCGGAAAGGTGCGGAGGCCTCAGCCTGGGCCTCCCTGGAGCATTCAGTGAATGGTGAGCGCCTCTGCAGTGGGGGGTGGGAGGCTGCAGGTCCATCTGGGTTCCTCCGGGGGTGGAAGGTTGGATTTGGGGCCCTCCTTGAGTGGGCAGCTGGGTCTGGGGCCTCGGGGGGGCCAGTGGGTGGTTGCTCCATTAGTTGCAGGGCAGCGACCAGGGCCTCTATGGCCTCTTTGATGTTTGCCATGGCAGGCGGGGCCTGGCAAGGGCCTTGTGGGCTCGGAGTGGTCCTCTGGGCCGCTGGAAGGCTGAACTGACTGGCTGGCGTTGTAGGCCTGGGCTGTGGAGCTGGGGAGGGCCTGGCTCGTGGTTCTGGCAAAGTGCCCAGGGGAGCAGCCATCTTGGAGGAAGTTGCCTCCGGAAGTGGCCTGGCGGCCATTTTGTTTGGCGGGAAACTGGGTGGGGGGGCAGTCTCTCTGGTGGCAGGCGCCATCTTGGAGAGATCAGGCAGGGGAGTCCTTACCGGGATGGCAGGCATCTCTGGTGCTGCCTCCTCAGGCCTCTTTCTGGCTGCTGCCCTTGTCTTCAGGAGGCAGGCGAGCGCTGCTCTGCACTCCTCTTCTGACATCTCAGCCACTTGCCTGTCCAGGCTTTCATCTGGTCCTTCTGCCCCCTCTTCGTCAGTGCTGAAGAAGCCTTCTCCAGCATCGCTTGGCTCGGCCCCTGGGATCTCTTGCTGCATCTGGGTGGCCTCTGGCTGCCAGGGTGTAGCAGGATGGAAACCCCCTTCAATGTTTTCCATCGTTGATTCAGTCTGGGGCTGCTGTGAAGTTCTCCTCCGTTGAAGGCCTCTGGTCACAACAGGGGAGCTTCTCTCACAGGTTATTTTGGAGGGCATCTCGCCTTTTCAACAGCTCCTGGAGTGGAGTTCTGCTACCATTCCCTCTGCTACCATTCTGTGGAAATTGGGATCGTAGAAACACCCAGGAGCATAGAAGAGTCCAAAGGCAGATGCATGAATAAATATGATAAATGTATTTATTCATATAACAAAACATATTAACTATATACAAAGGCTGTCATAATATCCATTAGGGTAGGGGGCACACAGCGTGTGTGACCACCCCTATCAAAGATCATGTATCATGGAGAACAAACGTAAAAGAGAGCATGGTGGAAAGGTTAGAGGGGGTTTTATACTCAGTGTAAGCCCCTCCTCTCCACATAGGGGTGGGGGCACTTCCTGCCTCCACTAGTGTTCTGTATGATATATGTGCCAATGGCTTGCAAATACTTGACAGCTGCCAAACAGGATGAGCCACCCCAAAACTCGCACAACAGAATCGGGGATTCAAGAAATCCAGAGAACGGCTAAATTCCAATTTGTGTGTTCGAGCATCTGGGTCACTCTTGGTAAAGGAATTCTTCAAACTATCTTCAGAGGTCCTGAGAGAGGGAGAAATTGCATTTTCTTGGCAGGAAAATGTAGAGGGGGGGATTGTGAGGCTGAAACAAAGGAGTCAGGTTTTCAGTGGGATAAACTCACGCCTAGCTATTGCCACCGGCAAGCTATTAGAAATACTATAATCGAGCAAACCTCTCAAATATTATGATTTTTTGCTCTAGTTCCTCAAACTCCCAGTTATGCACTGAGCAAAATTTTGTCGGTGGCTTCAGGGAGGAGAAAGGCCTGCGGAAGCATCTCTTCCAAGAATTGGGTATTGGTCTCCATTTGTTTCGTCTCTAAGCTGATCAATTTGTTTACATATTTTATTTATCAAATGTATTGGCTGTCCTTCTTACCACAGGGTAACTCAAGGTAGTCCCGACCTCCCTTTTTCTTTCCTTCCTTCTTTTTTCCCCCTACTCCTTCCTTCCCTTTCTTTCTCCTTCCTTCCCCCATCCATCCATCCACCCACCCATCCATCCATCCATCCATCCATCCATCTTTCCATTTTCCTTCCTTCCTTCCTTCCTTCCTTCCTTCCTTCCTTCCTTCCTTCCTTCCTTCCTTCCTTCCTTCCTTCTTCCTACTCCTTCTTTCCTTCCCTCCTTTTTATCCATCCATCCAACCAACTTTCTTTCCATTCTGCTCCCTCCCACCCTCCTTCCCTCCCTTCCTCATCCATCCATCCATCCATCCATCCATCCATCCCTTTCTTTCTTTCCATTCTCTTCCTTCCTTCCTTCCCTCCCTCTTCCCACTTCTTCCATCCATCCATCCATCCATCCATCCATCCATCTATCCATCCTTCTTTCCATTCTCCTTCCTTCCTTCTTCCTACTCCTTTTTTCCTTCCCTCCCTTTTATCCATCCATCCATCCAATCAACTTCCTTTCCATTCTCCTCCCTCCCACCCACCCTCCCTCCCTTCCTCATCCATCCATCCATCCATCCATCCATCCCTTTCTTTCTTTTCATTCTCTTCCTTCCTTCCTTCTTTCCTTCCTTCCTTCCCTCTTCCCACTTTCTTCCTCCATCCATTCATCCATCCTTCTTTCCATTCTCCTTCCTTCCTTCCTTCCTTCCTTCCTTCCTTCCTTCCTTCCTTCCTTCCTTCCTTCCTTCCTTCCTTCCTCCCTCCCTTCCCTTCCCTTCCCTTCCCTTCCCTTCCCTTCCCTTCCCTTCCCTTCCCTTCCCTTCCCTTCCCTTCCCTTCTCAGCCTGCTTAAACTTTCAGCTGATTAAATCTGACAAGGCCAGTAATAAATATATATATATATACACACACACATTAAAGCCCAAGCAAATTTTTTATTTCGTTAGCCCTACAAAGTGAGTCATCTCCACGATGACACCCGATGGGGGGGGGGCTGTTCTCTTTTCTCCCCATTCTTTCCTTTCCCTTTCCCTCTCCAAAACCCCTCCCCTCCCCAATTCACCCTCCTATCTCATCATCGTCCCTCTTCCCCCCTCCCCCACCGCACAGCAGAGGGATCCAACGTTTCTTCTTTGTGCTATTAATTAAGGCTGCTCCCTAGGCCCCATCCTCCTCCAGTGATGAATAAGGTGAAATTCCAGACAACATTCTGTGGGTTGCCATCAATTAACAATTTTTTAAAAAAATTTTTTTTTTTTTTTTGGGTCCCCAAGTTAACGCTTCATTAATATACATCAATCAGCGGAGCTCAGCAATTGGAAAGCTTCAAGGAAGAGAGAGGGCTGGCGTCTTTTGTGTCTCTGTGTGTGTTTTAAAAAATGCCATGCGTGTGTCAACGCAAGCGCACGTTGAACATCAATGCAATATCCTAGGAAGCTCGTGTGTGGATCATCTTCTTAAAGGTTAATTAAGAATTTGAGAAAGAATGAAAGGGCTTCAGCTAAGGTGATGGGCATCCGTGCCTCTTCAGATCATTAAGTACTAATTAGGTTTGGGAAAGTCTGTTGGTTTCATCAAGACAAGCGAAGGTCCCTTTACACAAAATGTCACTGGGTTTTTTTTTTTTTCCCCTTTTCAATCTCCCTTTTTTTAAAAAAAAGAACAAAAGGTGGTTTATTCTCAGGTTACACCCAGCAGCATGTTAGATCCCATGCAAAGAAATGTGGATACAAAGAGCTTTCTTGGAAGCTCAGCGCTAAAAATTGGATGGAGATTTACTCCTGGGAAACGGGGTGGTGTTTTTTTTGGGGGGGGGGGGAGGAACGGGGAAACGGGGAGGGGGGGAACAGACCTGACCAGAATTGCTATGGAGGGCTGCAGAGGAGAGAGAGAGAGAGAGAGAGGGAGGGAGGGGGAGAGAGAGAGAGAGAGAAAACTCAACTCAGAAACAAAACTGTAATTGCAAAGCTTGTTTTCCTAACGGACATCATCGGTCTGCTTCTATCGGAAAAAATGCTGAGAAGGTATTACGGCAGTTTTTTAATTTTGTTTTCATCAATACGGCGTGGCGTTTTATCGAAGGGGATAAAACAAACACAACGAACAAGTTGGATCGTTCCATTCAGGGACTCCAAAATTTGGAAAGGAAAAAAAAAATATGGAAACAGGGAAAGGAACAGGACAACAGAGAAGGAACAAATCTTCACGGGATGTTTTAATTTTGGGAACGCTTCGGTAATGCATCTTAGAACATAGATTATAGACTCATAGGCCTGGAAGGGACCTCAGAGATCTTCTAGTCCAACCCTCTGCTCAAGCCAGGAGACCCTATACCATTCCACAACATCTGGAGGCAAGCTTATACTATCCTGGTCAACTGACTGTCTAGTCTATTTGTCAGAATGTGCACAGTGTGACTATTTTGAGACAACCCAAGAGCTTTTAAATAGTGGTTTATCTCCAAGGAATATATACATACACATACTAGGCAAAATCAGGCAATCAATCATCAACTATAGCATGGAAGCACACATGGAGAGAGAGATACGCCCTCATGGGGCCTCTCTTATATTACAGCCTCTTAAAGCGGTAGCAGTCAAATAACCCTGCTGACTCATTGCTACCACTGCATCATCCATCGTTACAGCGTTACAGTATTACAACATTACAGTAGCTGGTCAGCTATTAAATCATCATCACCCTGACACTATTTATGAAAACGTCCAGTGATGGAGCAGCCATAAATGCAGGAGGCAACTTTTCCATTGATTAATTGTTCTCATTGTCAAGTCCCAAAGGTGCTTTTTTCAAGAGGCAACTGGACTTTCCGGTTTTTTCTTTGAAGACGTTTCACTTCTCATCCAAGAAGCTTCTTCAACTCTGGCTGGATGGTGGGGAATGGAAGGATTTATACTCCTTGCAGACAGCTGGTCTTTTGTACTCTTTTAGCTGTCTGCAAGGGATATAAATCCTTCCATTCCCCACCATCTGGTCAGAGCTGAAGAAGCTTCTTGGCTGTCACCAAAAAAGAGGGGGTCAACCTATTTTATAAACCACCTGAAGGTAGGACAAGACACAATGGATGGGAACTGATTAAGGAGAGAAACAACCTGGAATTAAGGAGAAGTGAGAAGAATTAACCAGCGGAACGGAAGTTGCCTTCCGAAGTTGTGGGTGCTCCATCACTAGAGGCTTTTAAGAAAAAACTGGACAGCCACTTGTCTGAAATGCTATAGGGTCTCCTGTTTGAGCAGGGGGTTGAGCTAGATGATCTCCAAGGTCCCTTCCAGCTTTATTCTGGTTGGAACCATGTGATCATGTGGGACGAGAGAGCACCAAGGACCCCAGAGTTCAACCCTGAGCTACTGTTCTGTCCCTGTCCCACACACGCACCCCCACAGACGGCCCGGAGTTAATAAGCCACACGACAAAATCTTTGAAGATAAAGCTGGCAGCAACCCAGTGGCTAGCTGCCAATTCAGACTTTACTCACACAAAACAAAGATTAGACTGCAAGCATTCCGATAAAGCAGGCAGAGTTTCAACAATACAAGGATTAGTCCAAATGCAGTCCGACAAGGCAGGCAGAAGTCCAGTAACACAGAGATCATGGATTATTTCTAGTTTTTGCTCGTCACAAACTGAACCGGCCACCACACCCCCTTTTATACCCTGTGGGGTGTGGTCCAGTGATTCAGCCTAATCTGTGGCACGCCTTTTCTTCTGTTGTGTGCGCTTATCTCTGCGACGCTGCCAAGGATCCAGCCAAGACTCATTTCCCTCATCATTGTCCACCTGTGGCTGCATGGACGTGCTTGGCCCCGGCCCTCTCTCTCGCCCTTTGGCGGACACCGAAGGCATTGCCAGAGAGGAGGGTCCTGGAGAGGGAGGCCTTGCCAACTCCTTTCCTTCGCTCTCAGAGTCCTCTCCTGCCGATGACACAGGCTCAGGTAACGGAGCCACAACAGCTACATATACTCTCTTCTTACCAAACCACTTGTACAATATATAAACAAAGAGTAAACCCCATTCTCTTCTGGCACTGATGATGCTACCTAGTTGGGTCAGGAAACATCTGCAAGAAAGCAACCAAGTTCAGAGCACCAAGTACTCCACAATTCAACCCTGAGCTACAGATATTCTCTTCTATTGGTGTCTGTCTGTCTACATCTATCTGTCTGTCTATATCTATCTATCTGTCTATCTATCCATCTATCCATCCATCTATCCTCTACCTATCCTCCATCTCTCTCTACTAGCCTCTGTGCATTTATGCATCTATGCATCTATACATGTATCATCCATCTATCCATCTATCATCCATCTATCATCCATGTATCCTTCATCTCTCTCTCTCTCTCTCTCTCTCTCCTATCTTCTATCTATCTATCCATCTATCTATCAATTAAGAGACGAGGTGGCGCAGGGGTTAGAGTGCAGTACTGCAGCTACTTCAGCTGACTGCTCGTTCAGCAGGTCAGCAGATCAAATCTCACCGGCTCAAGGTTGACTCAGCCTTCCATCCTTCCGAGGTGGGTAAAATGAGGACCCAGATTGTTGGGGGCAATATGCTAATGCTAATGCAATATGCTATATGCTAACTTTGTAAACTTTGTAAACCGGTTAGAGAGGGCTGTAAAGCACTATGAAGCAGTATAGAAGTCTAAATCATCATCATCATCATCATCATCATCATCATCATCATCATCATCTATCATCCATCTAAATACTAGACCAACAATCAATAAACAAAAACCTAATCCAAGAACCACCAAGAATAGCCCCACCAACATTGATGGAGGAAGCTACTAGTACATAAAGAGAGAGCAAACCCCACACACCCTTCTAGCACTGACAATGTTACCTAGTTGGGTCATGAAATGTCTGCAAGAAAACGACCAAGCTCAGAAGGCCCCCAAAGACTTCACAGTTCAACCCTGAGCTACAAATATTCTCTTCTCTCAGTTTGTTTCTACCTGTTTGTTTCTCTCGAGAGGAAGAGGATTCGTGAACCATAAATGCAATGTATGGGTGCCCAACACATTACAATACCGACAACACAACACTTCAAAGACAAAAGATTCTTTTTTTTTTTCCCAGGTTTCTGAATTGTTATGATAAACCGCAAGCGGCAGAGATGCCCAGTGGTGTCGTGGTGGTAACCCTCATCTGAGGACACGGTCATAAAATAATCGGTTTTAAATCACAGCAAAACGGCCTCCCTAATTCAGAGTTTAAACGGTGACTTGACGTGTTTTAAAGAGAGAGAGAGAGAAGTTATTTTTTTTTTTCCTTCCCTGTCCTCAGCTTGAAAGCCATTTTTACTTGGTGCCTATTTTGCCAAAGGCTGAGAGCAGGTAAGAAAAGATTTAAAAATAGCAAAGCAGCCCATTAAAACTCAATTAAAATCCAATTAAACAGCTAAGAACCTTACAAAATGTGAAAACCTTCTTCGCTAGATGACATGCCCCACAACTGCCTAAATAAGGAGACCTTGGCATCGCCACAGTGTGTGTGTGTGTTATGCAATAAAAAAAGAAACTGACAACAGCATCTATATTAAGAGGAAAGTATACTTGGATGTGAAGCCCAGGAGAGAAGCTTAGAGCATCAACTTGGAACTGCCGAGTATCTTCTGAGTATGGCAGTTCTATTTTCTGTAATGACTCATAGTCCTTTGCATGGTTCAGTATACACCTGAACTTCAGATAATAACCATCACTTGTAACCAACCAACCAATCAGAATACAGCTGGAAGGGACCTTGGAGGTCTTCCAGTCCAACCCCCTGCTCAAGCAGTAGATCCTACACCATTTCAGATAGGTGGCTTTTCTTTAAAGTCTCCAGTAATGAAGCACCTACAACTACTGGAGGCAAGCTGTTCCACGGGTTAATTCTTCTCATTGTTAGGAAGTTTCTCCTTCATTCCAGGTTGCTTCTCTCCTTGGTTAGTTTCCATCCATTGTTTCTTGTCTTGCCTTCTGCTGCTTTGGAAATCAAATTGACTCCCTATTCTTTGTAGTAGCCCCTCAAATACTGGAATGGTACTATGTTTTGGTCAAAGGAGGAGGAGGAGGGAGAGGGAGGAGGATGGGAGTGGGTGAGGGTGCAGGTGAGGGAGAGAGAGAGGGAGAGGGAGGAGGAGGAGGAGAAAGAGAAAGAGAAGGAGGAGGAGGAGGAGGAGGAGAAGAAGAAGATGAAGAAGGAGAAGGAGAAGGAGAAAGAGAAAGAGAAGAAGGAGGAGGAGGAGGAAGAGAAAGAGAAGAAGGAAGAAGAGGAGGAGGAGAAGAAGAAGATGAAGAAGGAGGAGGAGGAGAAGGAGAAGGAGAAGGAGAAGGAGAAGGAGGAGAAGGAGAAGGAGGAGAAGGAGAAGGAGAAGGAGAAGGAGAAGGAGAAGGAGAAGGAGAAGGAGAAGGAGAAGGAGAAGGAGAAGGAGAAGGAGAAGTTGTTGAGACTTTGGAAAAAGTGCAAAGAAGAGCAACTAAGATGATTAAAGGCCTGGGGACTAAAACATATGAAGAACAGTTGCAGGAATTAGGTACGGCCAGTCTAGAAAGACCAGGGTGACATGATAGCAGTCTTCCTATATTTGAGGGGCTACCACAAAGAGGATGGGGACAACCTATTTTCCAAAGCATCTGAAGGCAAGAAAAGAAGCAATGGATGGAAACTCATCAAGGAGAGAAGCAACCTAGAATTAAGGAGAAATTTCCTGACACCAGTGGAACAACTTGCCTCCAGAAGTTGTGAGTCCTTCATCACTGGAGGTTTTCAAGAAGAGATTGGACAGCCACTTGTCTGAAATGGTACGAGGGTCTCCTGCTTGAGTTGGACTAGAAGACCTCCAAGATCCCTTCCAACTCTATTATTGTGTATACTGTAGTCTTCTTCAGCATTTCACAAGATCAGGAAGAGACACGTCGACATGAAGCCCAGCGTTGAACTGTAATGTTCTTGGTGTTGTCTACGCTCGGGGAGTTTTCTTGCAGATGTTTTGTTAACATTTTCAATGCTACTAAATATGTTACCTCATCGGTTAATGAAATGCCTACAAGAAAAACCACCAAGCTCAGAGAACACCAAGGACTCCACACATTAATATTATAAATGAATCTTGCTCTCGTTCTCCATCTGGCTAGATTGCTCTCTTGCAAAGGGAGAAGATGGAATTCCTTACAGCTTTTTACTCCCCACCCATTAATCAAAGGTTTCTACCATGGATTAACTAGCTAGGGTGAGGAACAATGTATATTTAAGGCTGCAAAAACTCACTCTTTGGTCGATTAAGATGGCTTTCAGGAAATTCATATGGAAGAAGAAGAAGAAAAAATAGCACATGTAATCTAACCAATTTAAGAGCATCCCATTCTGTGTAAGGCACCAGTTATTCTACTTGGTTGGAAATAGTTATGGGGCACCCTAGTCAATTTGACACCATCCTTGAGAAGGTGTAGTTTGCATTTATTTGTTGTTGTTGTTGTTGTTGTTGGTCGCGAAGTTCTGTCTGACCCATCGCGACCCCATGGACAACATTCCTTCAGGCCTTCCTGTCCTTTACCATCCTCTGGAGTCCATTTAAGCTCACACCGACTGCTTCAGTCACTCCATCCAGCCACCTCATTCTCTGCCGTCCCCTTCTTCTTTTGCCCTCAATCGTTCCCAGCATTAGGCTCTTCTCCAGGGAGTCCTTCCTTCTCATTAAGTGGCCAAAGTATTTGAGCTTCATCTTTGAACTAGAAGATTAATTCATTTCAATATCGATAGATAGATGATTGGTAGGTAGGTAGGTAGGAGGTAAGTAGATAGATAAATAGATAGATAGATAGATAGATAGATAGATAGATAGATAGATAGATAGATAGATAGATGTTGTTGTTGTTAGTTGTGAAGTCGTGTCCGACCCATCGCGACCCCATGGACAACGTTCCTCCAGGCCTTCCTGTCCTCTACCATCCTCTGGAGTCCATTTAAGTTTACACCAACTGCTTCAGTGACTCCATCCAGCCACCTCATTCTCTGCTGTCCCCTTCTTCTTTTGCCCTCAATCTTTCCCAGCATTTGGCTCTTCTCCAGTGAGTCCTTACTTCTCATTAGGTGGCCAAAGTATTTGAGTTTCACCTTCAGGATCTGGCCTTCTAAAGAGCAGTCAGGGTTGATCTCCCCTAGGACTGACCGGTTGGATGGCCTTGCAGTCCAAGCAACTCACAGGAGTTTTCTCCAGCACCAGAGTTCAAAGGCCTCCATTCTTTGGTGCTCAGCCTTCCTTATGGTCCAACTTTTACAGCCCATACATTGCAATTGCATTTATTAGCAGCCCATTATTCCGCTAAGACCTCAAGATATTGAGAGGAGATGATGGTTCCCAACAGAAGAGAATATTTGAATCTTAGAGTTAAATTATGGGGTCCCCTTGATGCTTTCTGAGCTTGGTAGGTTGTTTGTTTGTTTTTCTGCTCATATTTAATTACCCAACTAGGTAACATCATCAGTGCTACAAGGGAAGGGGGGTTTGCTTTCTGTGTATACAGTGGCTTCTCTGGTCAGTGTTGGTAATATTTATTGCTTGATTGTAGCTCGGAGCTGAACAGTGGGGGGGTCCTTGGTGCTCTCTGAGCTTGGTTGTTTTCTTGCAGACGTTTCATTACCCAACTAGGTAACTTCATCAGTGCTAATTGGGTAATAAAACATCTGCAAGAAAACCACCAAGCCCAACCAAGGAGACCCACTGTTCAGCTCTGTGCTACAAATATTATTTTCTATTGATATCTCGCTTTCTCTCTCTTCTTCTCTCACCTTCTCTCTCTCTCTCTCTCGCTCTTTCAATCTATATCTAATTATATCTATCTATCTATCTATCTATCTATCTATCTATCTATCATCTATCTATTGATATCTATCTATCATCTCTATCATCTATATCTATCTATCTATCTATCTATCTATCTATCTATCTATCTATCTATCTATCTATCTTATCATTCATCTATCTACCTATCATCTCTATCATCTCTGTCTATCTATCTATCTATCTATCTATCTATCTATCTATCTATATCTATCTTTTGATATCTATCTACCTATCATCTCTATCTATCTCTCTATCTCTCTATCTCTCTATCTCTCTCTATCTCTCTATCTATCTATCTATCTATCTATCTATCTATCTATCTATCTATCTATCTATCTAAGCCACATACATGTGTGCAAGCCGCACATGTGCAAAGTGGGGGAGCCAGAGTCACTCAACAACCGTTTTCCTCATCTAACAATTGCAGGGATTCGCTGTGGCAGGAATAGTTGTAAAATGGGGCAAAACTCATTTAGCAACATAAATTGGGGGCTCAGTTGCGATCACAAGCCGTGGACTACCTGTTCTCTTTCATTATTAACAAAGGGGGTTGTTAGGAAATGATTATTACCTACCTTGTTGGGTTGGCAATATATAAAGTCCAAATAATAAATAAATAATAAATAAACCCTCAATATAGCTTTAAGACTGCTGTATTGCTGTATTGCTATCATACTGTGTCCTGATTGGTTAGCTCTGTAGCCAATGTCCTTAAGAAGGAGCTAGAAACCTGGTTTGTTTTCTGCTTTACTGCTCTTTGATGCTCTTTGCTGTTTGCTGTGTGCTATTTACTGCTATTTGCTGTGTTTGCTACTGTTTGCAACTGTTAATGTGTATGACTACGACGACTGGTAAGAAGACTTTGTTATTGGATTACCCTTGGACTATTGTTTAACCATCTGCTGCTTTATCTGTGAATGACCTGGACTGTTTATTGGACTGTGCCTTATTACTATTTCCTGAAAGGAAACACAACTCAATGTATCTCTGTGTTGGCTGTGTTATTCCTAACTACTCTCAATCGCTTTCATGTGCACACCCTTGCTACTCAAGAGTTGCTCTGCAAATTCCTTAACAGGGGTGGTCCCTTTTACCCACACACCCTAGGAACAAAAGTCCCTAGTTTTTTTTTTTGGGGGGGGGGGTTGTCCTTCTTTAAAAGGACTCAAAATGTACCTACCGCCGCCTTCCTTCCGAAGCTCCCCTCCCTTCCCTTTCTTACTTTTCTCTTTTCTTCTCACAAAGTCTTCAAAGCTAGACTGCAAAGTCCTTCCACCAGATAGAAAAGCAAAGCCTTTTATTCATTCGGATGGTTTATTCAGACGCAGATGCCTCTTTCCCCGAGAGATGCAACTCTTGATGCAACTAATAATGTTTGAATAAACAGAACAAAACAACCGAAACTGGAATGTAAAAACAAAGGCCTAAAAAAAAAAAAATCCAATCAGCGGGTCAGCTGACTTGACTAGAGAGTGAAGACTTTTCTTCTTCCATCTTTTATTTATTTATTATTATTAACCTGGGAAGTAGGAGAAACGCCGTAACAAATAAGTATAACAAACAAATCCTGGCCACTTTTGACAGAGACACGATCGAGAGTGTTTTAAACAAACTGCGTCCCTGTTTGGTTTGGTGGCTGCAGTGCCTCAGATAGAAAGTCCCTACAGAGAGTGGTGAGGACAGTGGAGAAGATTATAGGAAGCTCGCTTCCCGTCATTCAGAATACCGCTTATAAGCGCTATGTGCTTAGAGCTCAAAGCATTGTTAGAGACCCCCACACACCCACTCCACGGTCTGTTTCTGTTGCTCCCCTCTGGGAAGAGGTTTCAAAGTATTTCTAGGACTACCAGATTCTGATTTTGTTCCCTATGCCATCCATCTGGTAAACTTGCAAGATTTGTTTCTCTCGCCATGTACATGTATACATCTGAAGTAGACTGCGTTGTTTCTCCATGTCATATAATATATGCGGGTACATGCATAATTTTGTATGTATGTATGTATGTATGTATGTATGTATGTATGTATGTATCTTATAAGGCAGAACAAGAAGATCAAAAAAGATTTAGGGTTTGTAGACTTAATACTGGATAGTATTAATAAATGTAAATAGTAAACAAATAGTAAATAGATAGTAAATGAAGACAAGGGATATGTATATAAGAACAAAGTAGCAATGTATGTTAAATAGTAATTATATTTGTTGTTATGGAAAGAATATGTATGGATATGTTAAGACCACGATGGTCACACTGTATCCAATGTTTTTAATATTTATTAAATAAAAAAACTTTAAAAAAAGAAGAACAAAGAAGAGGGGGGTCAATCTATTCTCCAAAGTACCTGAGGGCGGGAAAAAGAAGCAACGGGTGGAAACTCATCAAGGAGAGAAGCAACTTAGAACTAAGGAGAAATTTCCTGGCAGTTAGAACAATTCATCAGTGGAACAACTTGCCTCCAGAAGTTGTAAATGCTCCAACACTGAAAGTTTTTAAGAAGATGTTGGATAACTATTTGTCTGAAGTGGGGGTGTAGGGTTTCCTGCCTAGGCAGGGGGTTGGACTAGAAGACCTCCAAGGTCCCTTCCAACTCTGTTATGCTGTTAGATGTCTCCGAAAAAGCTTCTAATCTATATGCAATCATCCTCCCCCTGGATATAAAAATGCTTTTGATAAGCCTCTCCTCTTGATCTGTCAACCATGCTGGAATTCCATTCCAATTTGGAATTTATTTATTCAAAATCTACTCCCTCACTTCTGGCATCCCCAGTAGGCAGCGAAAACACCCATAAAAAGCCACAGTATGAATCAATGCCTCTTGTATAAATGCCGACACTGCTGCCTTCAGCATCTCTGGCAGACCTCATCTTTGATTAAGGTGGATAGGGCAGACGTTTATGGCTGACATAGCTATGTTGGGGGCAGCTTGCTTTTAGCATTTTTAACCTCTCAAGGATGCTGTAAAACCTTTGCAACAGATGATAGGAAGGAGAAGGACGAAGGCACGGCGCCTTCGTGGAAGATACCGCACAGCATAACATCTGACCATTCACTCATACTTATGATAAGAAGTGGCATGTGGTATCGATGGTACCTGGCCCCCGCAAGGTTAGCAAAAATGTACCCAAATGTAAACCCGACCTGTTGGAAGTGTAAAAAAGCCCAGGGAACTTTTTATCACACCTGGTGGCTCTGCCCAGAAATCAAGAAATATTGGAACAAGATAAAAACATGGATAGCAGAAATAACAGATTATGAAATTGAATTAGAACCCGAAATTTTTTTATTAGGTATGATTAAAAAGAATATTAGGAATGATATAAAATATTTAATACTTCACATAATAACGGCGGCTAGATTAGCGGTAGCACAACTTTGGAAAACAAATAGATTGCCAACCGATCAGGAGCTAATACAAAAGATATACACATGCGCAGAAATTGACAAATTAACCTTAGAGTTACAGGATAAGGAGGACTCAAAATATTTTACAATATGGAATAGATGGTACCAGTGGATAAATCAGAGGAGGGGAAATGGGTAGAGATGAAATTTTAGAGGAAATTAATATAATTAAAAAATGTACTGTCAGATAGATAGAAAATGAAATATGTCACTGTAGGTTTGTATATATGTATATATAATAATAGAAACTAGTTAGTAGTTGAAGTCATTTATTGTATATGTATATGTAAATTTGTTTCTTGATTAAGTTAACTTTTAACTTAATCAAGCTTTTGTATGTTTTAAATGTTTTTAAGAATGAATAAAGTTTTGCTTTTTAAAATTAAAAAAAAAGAAGCTCTTTCTGTTGGAGGGTGGAAGGATGGATGGATGGACAGTTGGATGATGGAGGGAGGGAGAGAGGAAGGAAGAAAGGAAGGAAGGAAGGAAGGAAGAGAAAGAGGAAGGAAGGAAGGAAAAAGTGTTGATAGTGGAATGAGGGTGGGTGGGTGGATGGATGGAGGATGGAAAATGGAAAATGGACAGTTGGATGAGGGAGGGAGGGAGGGAGGAAGGAAGGAAAAAGTGTGGATAGGGGAATGAAGGCGGGTGGGTGGAGGGATGGATGGAGGATGGAAAATGGAGGATGGATGGATGGATGGTTGGATGGGTGAATGGTTGGATGGATGATTGGATGATGGATGGATGAAAGGAAGGAAGGAAGGAAAATGCCAGGGAGGAAGAGAAGAAAAGAAGGAATAAGGTGCAGGTCTTCCTTCCTTCTATTTCCTTTCCTTTCCTTTCCTTTCCTTTCCTTTCCTTTCCTTTCCTTTCCTTTCCTTTCCTTTCCTTTCCTTTCCTTTCCTTTCCTTTCCTTTCCTTTCCTTTCCTTTCCTTTCCTTTCCTTTCCTCTCCTCTCCTCTCCTTTCCTTTCCTTTCCCTTCCTTCCTTCCTTCCTTCTCTTGCCTCCCTCCCTCTCCCCCTCCTCCTCTTCTCTTACTGAAAAATCTCTGCAGGCCTGAGGAGTATGTGCTTCCTGTTTAGGTCTATAACCCAAATCCTACATCCACCACACTGGGGATGATTTTATTTCTCAGGGTCTATACAGTACTGTATATGAAATACATGAACCTTTAGCTGCCATCAAAGCAAAGTCGGGGCTGACACCGAAACCCATCTAAGTTGGAAAGCATTTTCAACTGCAGCATTTTAATTTTCAGTCAAAAGCCAACCCACTGAAGCTCGGAAGGGTATTAGAAAGCTGTTAATTTGCAATGGTAGTTTTTGAATATACATATTTATTTTAGTAACGAGAGGGAAAGGATCCATGTTGAGAATTGCAATGATATGATACTTTGTTTAGCAAGCATTGTTTGGAAAGCGTTGTTTGCCTTTGTAAATTGTCTTCTTTCTCTCTCTCTCTCTTTCTTTCTCTCCTTCCCTCCCTCCTCCCCTCCTCCCTCCCTCCTCCTCTCCCTCACTTTCCTTCCTCCCCTCCATCTCCCTCCCTCTCTCTCACCCTCTCCCTCCCTTCCTCCCCTCTCTTCTTTCTCCCTCCCTCCCCTTCTCTTTCTCTCCTTCACTCCCTCCTTCCCTCCCTTCCCCCTTTCTCTCCTTCTCTCTCTCTCCTTCCCTCTCCTTCTCCCCTCCACTCCCTCTGTCTCTCCCACCCTCTACCTCCCTCCTTCCCTCCCCCTCTCTCTCCTTCCCTCTCCTTCTCCCCTCCCCTCCCTCTGTCTCTCCCACCCTCTCCCTCCCTCCTTCCCTCCCCTCTCCTTCTCTCTCTCTCCCTTCCTCTTTTCTCTCTCTCTCCTTCTCTCCCTCCTTCCCTCCCCCTCTCCCTCCTTCTCTCTCTCCTTCCCTCTCCTTCTCCCCTCCCCTATCTCTCCCACCCTCTTCCTCCCTCCTTCCCTCCCCACTCCTTCTCTCTCTCTCCCTTCCTCTTTTCTGTCTCTCTCCTTCTCTCCCTCCTTCCCTCCCCCTCTCTCCTTCCCTCTCCTTCTCCCCTCCCCTCCCTGTCTCTCCCACCCTCTCCCTCCCTCCTTCCCTCCCCTCTCCTTCTCTCTCTCTCCCTTCCTCTTTTCTGTCTCTCTCCTTCTCTCCCTCCTTCCCTCCCCCTCTCCCTCCTTCTCTCTCTCCTTCCCTCTCCTTCTCCCCTCCCCTGTCTCTCCCACCCTCTTCCTCCCTCCTTCCCTCCCCCTCTCTCCTTCTCTCTCTCTCTCCCCCTCTCCTTTTACTCTCTCTCTCTCTCTCTCCTTCTCCCTCTAACTCTCCCTCCGAATGAAGAGTAAACAAATGTTAATCAGCAACCTTGCTGATGAGAAGATAAAGGAGGATGGGAGTGCAATTTTATGCTTGTCTATTCAAAAGTTAACTGATTACCGTGGTTTTTACTTAACGGGAAAGACCAGGGCAACACGAGACTCCCTAAAATGGCACAGGATTGCATTCCCTACAATTTCCTTCCTTTATCCTGCCGAATTTCAATCACATGGCACTTGAGAAATACATAAATATTTCAGGGCAACGGATGCCTTGAGGAAGCTTCACGCAATCGTACCAACCCGCAATAAAAACAGAATAACAAAGTTGGAAGGGATCTTGGAGATCTTCTAGTCCAACCCCCTGCTCAACAAGAGAGCCTATATTGTTCCAGACAAGTCGTGGCCCAGTCTCTTCTTAAAAACCTCCAATGATGAAGCACCCACAACTTCTGGAGGCAAGCTGTTCCATTGATCAATTGTTCTAATTGTCAGGAAATTAGTTTTATAGAGAAGAACAGAATATAACATTTCAGAGAAATGATTCTCCCGTCTCTTCTTAAAAACCTCCAGCATCGGAGCACCCAAGCATCTTCTGGAGGCAAGTCGTTTCACGGGTTAATTGTTCTGTCAGGAAGTTTCTCCTTAATTCCAGGTTGCTTCTCTCCTTGATTAGTTTCCACCCATTGTTTATTGTCTTGCTTTTAAATGCTTTGGAGAATAAGTTGACTCCCTCTTCTTTGTAGTAGCCCCTCAGATATTGGAACATTGCTATCATGTCACCTCTAGTCCTTCTTTTCATTAAGTTAGACATCCCCAATTCCTGCAACCGTTCTTCATATGTTTTAGCCTCCAGCACCCCAATCACCTTTGTTGCTCTCCTCTGCACTTTTTCTAGAGTCTGAACAAAAAAAACCCCAAAAACTACTCAATCATCTCTTAAGAAAGGAAGAAAAAAACACTACTTTGTGCATCTGTGAGGCACAGCTCCATTCATTTAATTCAGTGGTGAAATCCAATTTTTACTACTGGTTCTGTGGTCGTGGCTTGGTGGGTGTGGTGTGGCTTGGTGGGCATGGCAGGGGAAGGATACTGCAAAATCTCCATTCCTTCCATACTCCAGGTGAAGGATACTGCCAAATCTCCATTCCCACCCCACTCCAGGGGAAGGGTACTGCAAAATCTCCATTCCCTCCCCACTCCAGGGGAAGGATACTGCAAAATCTCCATTCCCTCCCCACTCCAGGGGGAAGGATACTGCAAAATCTCCATTCCCACCCCACTCCAGGGGAAGGATACTGCCAAATCTCCATTCCCACCCCACTCCAGGGGAAGGATACTGCCAAATCTCCATTCCCACCCCACTCCAGGGGAAGGATACTGCCAAATCTCCATTCCCACCCCACTCCAGGGGAAGGATACTGCAAAATCTCCATTCCCTCCCCACTCCAGGGGAAGGATACTGCAAAATCTCCATTCCCACCCCACTCCAGAAGAAGGATATAGCAAAATCTTAATTCCCATCCCACTTTGGGGTCAGCCAGAGGTGGTATTTGCCGGTTCTCTGAATTGCTCAAAATTTCCACTACCGGTTCTCCAGAACCTGTCAGAACCGGCTGGATTTCACCCCTGGTTTAGTTCCTGATCACCCTCACTGTGTCCCATGTCTTTCCAAGTAGATCAGGGTTACCAAACGATTGTCCACATATGGAAACGACCACGAGAGCTCGGAGCATCTACCCATGGTTGGGAGATCATCTCATGTCCTCAAGTCAGGTTTCCTTTGACTTTCAAGCCTACCACTTCTGCTACTAAAGGACGGAAACTTTTCTATAGATCGCTTTTAATAAAACGAAGCACACAACGGTTCAAGTTAATTTTAATGAACCATCTATCAATTGAGGTGACGTACGGGATGCAAAGTATGGTATCACCATGGTTACCTCCTCTCCTGTTTTCTTGGGGTTCGGAGGTGAGGTGACAATTTGCCTTCCGTATTGTCAAGCGCCAGAGGGAACACCCATTTTCACAAGCCTCCACTCTTAATGATTGCATTGATTCCCGTCGTAAATCATATTTCTCGTCCCCGGCCTGTCTCTTTGACTTTCCCCGAACCGTCTCCAATAAGCCCACCGTGTTCTCTTTAGCAGTTGCCACCCGTCGAAGCTCCAGATGATATTAGGGTAATGATGATAAATTTTACCCTCAGGCCAAACCATTTCCACATTACAGATAATATCCCCACCACACAAATAAGTTCTGTTATTGGAATCGGAGACCGGGCACATCTGCCGACCCAGGAGCTGGCAGGAGGAGACGGCTCCCCCCTCCCTGTAATAGGTTTATAGATTTGGAAACCTGCTGTAAACAAATACACAAAGAGTTGGGAAGGGAAAGGAGGAAACGATGATGAGGTTGGGAAATGAGACAGAGAAGGCTGGAGATGAAACTCATTTCACAGGCTTCGGACTCGGCTGCTGTCCTTTGTGAGAAGCAAACGAGAGCTTTGAGGCATCTGAGGACAACCTGTGGACGTGGCAGAATAACAGAGTTGGACGGGACCTTGGAGGCCTTGTTTAAACAAATGGTTGTTCTTCTTAAAAGCTGTTGTGGTCTGCCAGCAGCCTGCGGAGCTGGCAGCGGAATCGGACAGCGATGAGGCTGAGGAAGAACATGGCCCAGTCCTGGAGGCTGGAGAAGGTCTGGATGAGGGCTCTGCCTCAGAGGCAGAGATGGGGCCAGGGCCATCGGGGAGTGAGGTCTGGACTATTGCAACGCTCTGTACATGGGGCTCCCCTTGAGGTGCACCCGGAGGCTCCAACTGGCGCAGAGTGCGGCCGCGCGGGTGGTGACGGGAGCGACGTGGCACTCCCATGTAACACCTCTCCTGCGCAAGCTGCACTGGCTCCCGGTGGTCTTCCGGGTGCGCTTCAAGGTTCTGGTTACCACCTTTAAAGCGCTCCATGGCTTAGGACCTGGTTACTTACGGGACCACCTACTACCATCAATAGCCTCCCACCGACCAGTACGCTCCCACAGAGAGGGGCTCCTCCAGGTGCCGTCGGCCAAACAATGTCAGCTGTCGGCCCCTAGGGGGAGAGCCTTCTCTGTGGGGGCACCGACGATCTGGAATGAGCTCCCCCCAGAGATACAGAGGATCCCGGATCGGCGCACCTTCCGCCGCGAGCTGAAGACTCTTTTATTTCATCAAGCTGGCCTTGCCTAAATCTTCTCCCTTTTAAGTGTAAATTTTAAATTTTTACTGTATTTTAAAATATGGGTATTTTAAATTATGGGTATCAATTCAGCCAAATTTATTTAATTCATTTTATTCGATTTTAAATTTTGTATATGTATGTGTTTTATTTCATGGCTGTTCACCGCCCTGAGTCCTTCGGGAGTAGGGCGGTATAGAAATTCAATAAAATATAAAATATAAAATATAAAATGTGCGGACTCCGGAGCCTCCAGAGGCTGACAGTAGAGAGGCAGAGGAACAGGAGGAGCATGTTCCTAATGCACGCATGAGAAGAGCTGCCAGAAGGCAAGAGCAGCTCATGCAAAGAGGACAACTCAAGAGTTGGGCCAAGAGATGATTGGCCCTTCCCATAAGGCTTAAAACAGACTAGCGTTTGGGCTTTGCCGGAAAACAACGTTGGTAGCTTCGTCTTCTTTTTCGTTTAGGTCTTGTATTTATTTTTGTATCTGTGACTTCTGAACGTTTGCCAAGAAAGGCCTTTGGCAGTTTGCCTAATTGGACCAAGGTTTGCGATAGGACTGAGGAATTTGTGTTGGGAGGAATTTGCTTCCATTTAGTTGAACGACGCTGGGAATGAAGTAATTCTCAGCTGTTCGAATAAAGTTTTGTTTTTTCACTGACTGATTTTCCTACTACTTACTTGGGCCTGGGTCACAACAAAAGCTTCCACAACTTCCGAAGGCAAGCTTGCTCAGCATAACAGAGTTGGAAGGGACCTTGGAGGCCTTCTAATCCAACCCCTCTCTCAAGCAGGAAACCCTACGCCATTTTAGACCAAATGGCTGTTCTTCTTAAAAGCTTCCAGTGGTGGAGCACCCACAACTTCTGAAGGCAAGCTGTTCAGAATATCAAAGCTTGAAGGGAGTTTGGAGCAAGGGTGGGTTGCCCCCGGTTCAGTCCGGTTCGATAGAACCGGTAATAAAACTGGCGGGAGGCTCTGCCCACCCGCCACGATGTCATCACGGATGATCTGCGCATTCGCAGAAGCGTGGATGCTCCCGTTGTGAACCAGTAGTAAAGGAAAGTAGAACCAACCTCTGGTTTGGAGATCTTCTAGTCCTATCCCCTGCTCAACCATTTCAGATAAAATGGTTGTCCAATCTCTTCTTAAAAACCTCCAGTGATGAAGCAGCTACTTCTGAAGGTAAGGTTTTCCACTGGTTGATTGTTTTCACGGTTAGAAAATGTCTCCTTAGTTCCAGGTTGCTTCTCTCCTTGATTAGTTTCCATCCGTTGCTTCTTGTCCTGCCTTCAGGTGCTTTGGAGATTCAGTTGACCCCCCTCTTCTTTGTGGCAGCCCCTGAGATATTAGAAGACTGTTATTATTTCACTCCATGTCCTTCTTTTCAATAGACTAGACATACCCAGTTCCTGCAACTGTTCTTTGTATGTTTTAGCCTCCAGTCCCCTAATCCTCTTTGTTGCTCTTCTCTGCACTCTTTCCAGAGTCTCTACATCGTTTTTTACATCGTGGCAACCAAAACTGAATGCAATATTCCAAGTGTGGCCTTACCAAGGCATTATAAAGTGGTATTAACACTTCACCTGATCTTGATTCTATCCCTCTATTTATGCAGCCTAGAAGTGTGTTGGCTTTTTTGGCAGCTGCTGCACATGGCTGGTTCATATTTAAATGGTTGTCCAGTAGGACTCCAAGGTCCCTCTCGCAGTTACTGCTGTTTAGCCAAGTTTCACCTAATCTGTACCTATATATTTGGGAACCCCCTTGAAGAAGTATCTAAAAGCACTCAGATCTTCTAGGATTGCAGTTGTTCTGGGTGGGGATTTTTTTTATTATTATTTGGTTTTTTTTTATATCCTGCCTTCATTATTTTTTAAAATTAACTCAAGGCGGTGAACATATCCAACGCAACAAATCCAAGTTTGTCTCTAAATGTCGAACTTTCAGATCAACACACTTCACTGAACTTTATGCAGCAGAAACATAAAAATCTCAGGGCATTAAGCACCATGATGTAAATCTGGAACTTATTATCTCGTAGCGGCTGATTAAAATACAGGTCCTAACATAACCCGTGCAAATATTTTATTCGGATTTTCTTTTTTTTTTCTTGGCACCTTTCTGTTTTGTTTTATTGAATGGCTTGATCCTTAAAACCCAATCTGATGCTTCTGCTGTTCCTAACCGAGATTCAAAATGAGGGATTTGCAAGGCTTATGAAAATGTGAGGAAGTCTTTTCGCAATATTCGTTATAACTTTATAACTCCCTGGAGGGAG